>NC_133656.1:4119742-4419742 GCF_009905375.1 Apium graveolens | reverse complement strand
GACCTCAAGTCTAAGGATACTTGTACAACTATCACTATGTGAACAACTGCTGACACGTGAGTGAACTCCATCAGTTGTTCAGCTGTGCGAGTCATGTTCAGTGAACTTATTCTATAATAAGCACCTACATACTAGCTATAGTGTCACCACACAAATGTCTATGAGAACAGACATCCTTCATAATGAAGCAAGCATAGTATGTACCGATCTTTACGGATTATTAATTACCAGTTAGTAATGCTATGATCAGGAACTATTTAAGTTTAGAGTTATCATCTTTTAGGTCTCACTATTATGATCTCATCATAATCCATAAAAAGCTTTACTCTAAACTATGGTATATCTTATTTAAACACTTAAATAGATAGAGCCCGTAATAAAAACAAAACAAGTCTTTTATTAATATCAATGAAATCAAAACAAATTACATAAAAGTTATTCCTAAATCCTCATACATGATTGGACTTAGGACATATTCCTTTCAATCTCCCACTTGTACTAAAGCCAATCACTCTGGTATCTAATACCCATCTTGTCTTTATGACGATCAAAGTGACTTTCATAAAGTAGCTTTATGAGTGGGTCTGCTATGTTGTTATGTGTGTCAACTCTAATTCAATACAATACAAGAAATGTTACCGCGCTCCCACTTACCCTTTTGTAGACGCATGGTTCATCTTCGTTTTTGATAAAATCAAACTCTTTGATTGTCTCATCAAAACGAATGTTCCATCTTTCGAGAAGCTTGCTTTAAACCACATATGGTTCGCACCAGCTTACACACTAGGTTTTCATTTCTCTTGGAAAGAAAACCATCTGGCTATTTGCCAGATCTCATAGTCGTAGTAAGCAGCAATCACAAGCAAAATCCGAACTGATTATAACAGGGCTACAGGTAAAAGGTTTCATCAAAGTCAATCCATTGCCTTTGTTTGAATCCTTTTGCCATAAGCCTGGCCTTAAAGGTCTCCACCTGGCCCATCTGCTCTAATCATTCTTTTGTATCCCGTATACATAGATTTCATTCCGGATTTCATGGCACTATGCCATTTCTCCGAGTCAACACTACTCATAGCCTCATTATAGGTTACAGGGTCGTCATCATCAATGATCGACAACTCATTGCCATTCTCAATGATAAGGCCATAATACCTCTCAGGTTGGCGAGACACTCTCCCTGATCTATGAATGGGCTGTTCCACAAAAGGTTGTTCAGTCAGAACAGGTGTTTCCACTTGATCCGTAGTAGTTTGTGCTTCTTGAACTTCATCAAGTTCAATTTTGCTCCCACTGTTTCCTTCAAGGATAAACTCCTTTTCCAAGAAGGTAGCATGTCTGGAGACAAACACCCGATGATCGGTGTAAAAGTAATACCCTAAAGTCTCTTTAGGATATCCCACAAAACTACATTTTACGGATCGATATTCCAGCTTATCTGGGTCAACTTACTTGACATAAGCTGGACATCCTCAAATCTTAACGTGTTTAAGACTCGGTTTCCTTTCTTTCCATATCTCATACGGAGTTTGAGGAACAGATTTGAAAGGCACCTTATTCAGTAAATATGCTGAGGTTTCCAATGCATAACCCCATAGGAATACTGGAAGATTTGCATAGCTCATCATGGACAGAACTATGTCTAACAAAGTTCGATTTCTCCTTTCAGATACCAATCTGGAAGAGTCCACTGGGAGACTATACCATTTACTTTGAGATAATCTAGAAACACTCCATTAAAGTATTCACCACCTCGATCTAATCGAAGAATTATAATACTATGTTTGGTTTGTTTCTCCACTTCATACTTATATTCTTTGAACTTTTCAAAGGCCTCAGACTTGTGTTTCATCAAACACATATCCGAATCTAGATCTATCATCTATGAAAGTAATGAAGTATGAAAATCCACCCATGGCTTGCTTAGACATTGGTCCACATACATCTGTGTGTACCATTCCTAGCAAATTTGCAGTCCTCTCTCCATGTCTACTAAATGGAGACTGCAGTGCCACTATAAAGTGAGATTTTCATCATCCCTTTTCTTTTATTAGTTTGTTCAATCTGAAGTAAATTATGTCACATATATACAGACCATTATTTAAAGTACCACTTCCATAAAGAATATTATCTCTAAGAATAGAACATTCATTATTCTCAATAATAAATGAAAATCCAGCCAAGTCTAACATGAGAATAATATTCCTCACAATCGAGAGAACAAAATAACAATTATTTAAAATAATAGTCTTGCCCATAGGCATATGTAAATGAAATGATTCTACATCTTCAGCAGCAACTCTTGCTCCATTTCCCATCAGTAGAATCACCTCCTCTTCCTCAAGAGTCCTACTTCTCCTTGGTCCCTGCAATAAATTGCAGATTTGAGAACCACAGGCGGTATCTAATACCCAAGTAGAAATTTGATTTAATGACATATTCACTTCTATCATGAACATACCTGAATCAGAAGCGGTAGTCTCACTACCCTTCTTCTTCTTCAATTCTGCAAGGTAAACCTTGCAGTTCCTCTTCCAGTGCCCCACCTTGTTACAGTGAAAACAAACAACTTTGCTCTTGGGGTCTTCAGCTTTTGGTGGAACCGGCGTTTTCTCACCTACTTTCTTCTTCTTGGAAGAGTTCCTCTTCCTTTTCTTAGGATTGGAACCTTCACCAATTAGAAGAACAGAACTCTTCTTAGGGGGAAAATTCAATTCCGCAGTCTTCAACATGTTGTGGAGTTCAGGCAGGCTGACATCCAACTTATTCATGTGAAAGTTCACAACAAACTGCGAGAACGAACTCGGAAGCGATTGCAAGACCAAGTCTTGGCTCAGCTCCCCATCCATGGCAAAACCAAGTTGTCCAAGACATTCAATCAAATTGATCATCTTAAGTACATGGTCATTCACAGATGATACCTCAGACATCCTACAACCGAACAGCTCCTTCGATATCTCATATCGAGCTGTCCTCCCCGCCACATCATACAACTCTTGTAGATGCATGAGGATAGTGTGAGCATCCATATGCTCATGTTGCTTCTGTAGCTCAATGTTCATGGAAGCTAGCATGATGCATTGAGCAACATTTGCATCATCTATCCACTTACGATACACAACATGTTCATCATTATGTGCATCACTAGCAGGTTCAGTAGGCTTAGGTGAGTCAATCACGTATTCCAGCTTCTCAATCCTGAGAACAATTCTCAAGTTTCGAAGCCAGTCAGCATAATTAGGACCAGTCAATTTGTGAGCATCTAGTATGCTCCTGAGTGATAGTGCAGAAGACATAACGTACAAAGTAAATCTGTAAATGATAAACACATAACAACACTTAGCAAATATTCGATTTCATTTTAAAACACTATATGAATCGGGTCTTTATTCATAAGTGGCTCCCACTAGTTTATCTAATTTATTCAACCCCCTACGTGAAAAATTAAGCATTCATAATGCTAGTGGGAATAGGGATCCTACATTCCATTACACAACCCCGGCTGTAGCACGAACCGCCATGTAATGTTCAATAGGCAGACAACTCTTGTCAATTACATCTTATGTTATTCCCTAATCAAACTTTAGCCTCTTGAATAATTGAGTCTCGGCTGTGGCACGATAAACTCAATATTCTAAGTCAAGTCTAACCCAACATTCCGTACAATTGAATTAGTCCCCAAAGGCCCACGGCTGTGGCACGTACCGACCTTTAGATTCTTATTCAATGTACACATCTCTATGTAATAGACAAGTATTTCTTATTTCAAAATCAAAGCCCTCGGCTGTACCACGAACCGACAATGATTCAAAAATAAGAACTACTTTTCTATCATGTTAGAAGGCTATGACCGATTTAACACCCCCAAATCCGGGGTCGGGGATCCGGGTTGTCACGAGTTCCATTTCCCTTAATAACACCCAATCTTAATAAATAATCAACTACTCTGTACTGTGACCCCACAATAAATACACACACCACAAGTTATAGTCTCAGAGATGAATATCCAAAAATAATCACAAGTCATTTTATTCCAAAATTATATGCCATTACACCTTAAAAAGGTTTCTGAATAAATTTACATTTCTTTGCCATTATTACAATTCATAAATATACATAATCTGGTACATCAAAAGTTGAAAGCCTAGACTATTGGTAGCTCCTACCTCAGCTACAGCGACATCAACGCCTATAGGAAACTGCGGAATGTTTCCTATCCGCTCGCGAATTGGGAGCTTGGTCATGTTCATCTTTTCTATCTGTTGTTGTGTGATGAAAGAAGAAAGCAAGGGTGAGCAGCAAGCCCACCAAAATAATATGTATAATGATTTACAGTATATGAGCCTTCTCATAGTACTCATAAAAGTCTTGGTCAAAAGAAATGAACCAAGTTTAATATCTTAATGCGATGAAGTCACAAAATATTCAGTATATATACATATATACTTTTCAAAATCTTGGAAGTCCTCTTCCATGTATAATATACACAAAGTTCCAGTTTATAACTGTATAAAAATATCGTTGCAAGGTGATCTCATATATCTAACCTTGTCTCAACGTTTTTCTGAAACTCTTTGATATGCATAAGATAATCATTTACTAGATATAAGTTTAAAAGATGAAGTTACAAGATACTCCAATATACTTATATCTTTTCCGAATACTACTTGAACTACCACAGAGATAGCATGGGAGGTAGTGCATCAAAAGGTTTCACGTCTAGTATAGCCAAGGCTAAGACTTATAATATGAGTAAGGGATTAGTTGCTCAAAACCCTCATAAAGAACCAAAGCAATGATTGATTACCAGAAGAAGCGAATAGTAATATCTATGAAAGCTAACAATAGGATGAGTATCCAAGGGCATAAGCAGGTATATAAGGCATGACTAGCGCATGTAAGGGAGAATAAGAAGGAAGCGCCTAAGTTGGAAAGAATCCAGATAACAAGTGAGGTCCCAAAGGTTTTATCGAATGACTTACCAGAATAATCTTGGAGTATATGATAATCGAACTGGTGTCAAAAGGCGTATCTGATGACCCAATAGGAATCAAGTAATCGATTAAGGGGAAACTTCAGAATTGTGAGATAAAAGACTAATGAGACAAGGTGTAATCCGTGTTACGAACTAATGTGGTTTATAGAAAAGAAGAATGGATGTGCGATGTTAAGTACTGATTTTCAGAAGTTGGAGAAGTTGATAAACAGAAATAAGTGATCCCTGTATAAGATTGATTATTTATATGATTCAATTAAAAGGATGTAGTGGGTTGTGAAGGTTGACCTAAGATCAGGCCACCGTTAGCTAAAGGTAAGCTTGAGGTCATTTTAAATATTGTGTTTAGAGCAAGGTATGGACATTACGAGTTCGGATGGCAATATTTGAAAGAGATATGTCCTAAGTCCAATCATGTATGAGGATTTAGGAATAACTTTTATGTAATTTGTTTTGATTTCATTGATATTAATAAAAGACTTGTTTTGTTTTTATTGTGGGCTCTATCTATTTAAATGTTTAAATAAGATATACCACAGTTTAGAGTAAAGCTTTTTATGGATTGTGATGAGATCATAATAATGAGACCTAAAAGATGATAACTCTAAACTTAAATAGTTCCTGGTCGTGGGATTACTAACTGGTAATTAATAATCTGCAAAGATCGGTACATACTATGATTACTTCATTATGAAGGATGTCTGTTCTCATAGATATTTGTGTGGTGACACTATAGCTAGTATGTAGGTGCTTATTATAGAATAAGTTCACTGAACATGACTCACACAGCTGAACAACTGATGGAGTTCACTCATGTGTCAGCAGTTGTTCACATAGTGATAGTTGTACAAGTATCCTTAGACTTGAGGTCATCATAGTCATCTTGTGTACACTGAACTATGCTTTGGTTTAGTTCTTAGTCTCAAGGGACAATTATAAGGGCTCTACTGGGTATAAGAATTTATACACGAAGATAGTGTATGATCAATAAAGGATCTGCCTCTTTCAGTGAAGGAAGAGAATGTTCAATGCTGATCCACTTATGTTAGTTCAGGAATCTCTGGCCAGAGTGAATGAAATTAGAAAGGAGTTTCTAATTTACATTAAATAGAACTAAACATAGTGAATGGGAAAATAAGTGATTAAATAAGATAGGCTTGACACAAGTTCCATGCCTTATATTTAATCGTGACATTGTAGGGTAGAAGGAATTAATTGTACGGTAACTACTCACTGAATAGGTTCTTGGTATATTAAGCAGTGAATTCGTATTATCCGGATAGTCGCGATATGCTGAGAAGTATCCCTCACGATGTAGAATAAATATGATTAATTAATTAATCATATTTAATGAATTAGAGAATTTATATAAATAATGATAAAATAGTTTTATTATTATTTATTTCTACTACCGGCTTAATATTGAACCTATAGGGTCACACCATAAAAGAGAATGATTTAATGGTGGAAGAATTAATTAATAATGGCTGATGATTATTTATTTATGAAATAAATAATTAATTGGAAAATTTAATAATTGATTAAATGAGATTTAATTGATTATAAATTAATTAAGAAAAGTTCTTAATATTATTAATTAAGAATTTAATTTTTGGAAATTAAATCAAGAGAGAGAATTATTTCTAAAGTGTTTAGAAAAAGAATTAATAATTAAAAGGTGTTTTAATTATTAGTGAGAATAATAAAGGGTTAATAATAATAATAATATTTTATGGGAAAATTTTAGCTGAAAATTTTGCCTATAAATATACTATTATAAACCCAATTTTTGCCTCAACCAAAAAGATTTACAAAACCCTAATTCTCTCCACCTCCTCCTCCTTCATTACATCGTTTTCTTGGTGGATACCGGTGGAGTGCTTCACACTTGAGGAGCAGCTGCTAAGGATCTCCGTTCATCGTTCTTGGATCGCTATTAAAGACCTCCATCTTTCCATTAACGTAAAGCTTCTTAAGGTAAACATACTGAACTACGAATTAAATATTATTTTTCGCATGGATCCTGCGGAGGGTTTCATTTTTTTTAAAGATTTAAATTTATGTTTTCGTTGCGTTTATGTGCTAAAAACCCTTCAATATTTAAATTTACGTTTTCGCATTAGTCATATTTTAAGATTCATTGAACAAAGTGTATAAGGAGTACTTGTATAAGTGTAATTGTATTTATTGATAACATCCTCAGCTATTCATACTCTAGAAAATCCATATAGAACGCCCAAGGATTCCTCTATGAAGATTGGAAAAGAAGCAGCTGTATGTTAAGATTTCAAGGAATACCAAGGGCGAATGCGAATTCGTGTCGGAAGGATATAGAGATAAAAGTTGGAACATTGATATCGCTGGAAGTTTTGTCTTAAAAAGGAATAGTAATATTTGAGCATAAAAGTAAGCTAAGCCCTAGAAATTCAGGATTGTGTGAGATAATAAGTTGTCTATGAGTTAGCGTTGTTGACATAGCGGAAACACACTCCTAGTGTGTTTTGGGTCTTTGTGGCAAGGTAAGGTATTTTTTATTTAATTAGAGCAAGATGTATGACCCAATCTAGATACTAGACATAGAAAATGAGACCTCAGAAATAAGTTTATTCCTATAGTGAGTATGTTTGGAAGAATTCCCGAGCAGGAGAATCTACTTAAGAGTTAGAGTCAGATATGCTAGACAAATATCCTCACTTATTTAGTTAGATCAGATTCTGAGGACAGAATCTTTTTAAGGGGGGAAGGATATAACGACTCGTGTATTTTTGTATTATTTAAATGTGTAATTGTGGAATTATTAAATATATAAAATATGTGTATGGGTTCAGTCAGCTGGATATTATTTTGTTATTAATCATATGTGATTATTGGTGTTCAAGGATTATTTGTGTAATTATTATTATGATTTTTTTAAATAATTATTATGTGATTATATTGTGATTTTTGGTGAATTATCTGATGATTGGTGTTGTTATAGGTGGTAAAGTATAAGTATGTTAATTTTATTATGTACAGAATAAAATATAGATAATTAAGGTATTTTTCTGGTAATTTTTGGAGTGTTAAATAATTTTATATTGATTTATGAATTTATTAATTATTTTCAGAATAATTACAACATCATTTTCTAAAGCCGGGAATCGTCCAATCTCAACCGTTTTTGCGTTTTTACAACCCGAAACTCTTCCGAAACCTCCTTTCTAACCTAATATGGTAATTCCAGACATTTTCCGTGTTTTGACTTTTTCGATCGGAATTACGGTTTGACCCGTGCGCGGCTCGGCACAAAATTTTCGATACGATAACCCTTTTCGATAACATTATCTTCGTACAAAACATATTCAAGGAATATTCCAAAGCATATTCAGGGAATATTCTATCCAAAAGTATATTCAAGGAATATTCTAAAGCATATTCAGGGAATATTCTATCCAAAAGTATACTCAAGGAATATTTCAAAGCATATTCAGGGAATATTCTATCCAAAAGTATATTCATGGAATATTCCAAAGCATATCCAAGGAATATTCTCAAAATTTCCTCTATAAATAATCATTTCTGTAGGTTTATTTCGCGCATAATCATTTCACCAATAAAATTTCATAATTATCCAGAGAAAGTAGTAAGCGTTCTTCATAATTAAACTGTGATTCGAAGGTGTTATCGAACTCCGATTTTGGTGTGCAAGTAGTCGAATCGAAACTCACGACAAGTAGAATCAAGTTTTATCAACCATATCACTGTAGATTGAAGTGGATGGAAGATCTATAGTAAAATCAATTCGAAGTTCGGGTATCTCCCACCATCTCTCTGTTTTCTCTATTCGATCCCTCCTTTCTCTCCTCCATCCTCTGTTCTTCTCTTCCTCTACCATCTTCGTCGATGTTTTTCATGTGAGTCGTCGCTGTGTTTCCGGTATGGCTATTTTTGCTCGATTCTTGTTGTGCAGTCATGTGTACATTTATGTGTATATGTATGTGTATATTTCAGTCTGTGTTGCTGGTGTTGTGCATGTCGCCGCCCCTCACCGTTATCTGGTGAGGGTGGCGGCATGTGTTTATGCGTGTTGTTGCCTGTTGTGTTGGGTATGTTTTGCTTCGGGAAAATTTAACTTCCCTCACGTTACGATTTAAAAATTCTTATTTTGAGTATCTTCTTGAAAAAAAATATCTAATTTATAAATTCTATTTTATAATTTTTGAGATAGAGTAGTAGTTTAATATTTATTCTCGGGATTATTTGGATTGCATGATTGGTTTGGAATGTGATTGCTGGATTGTTGAGACGTAGATTATGTTTCGATGGGTAGGCCGGTAAACATAGAAGGTGCTGCCCGATTTTTGAGAAAATTAAATTCGAAATACGGGGATACATCTTATGATTACTGGGATTACTAGTCGAACGTATATATATATATATAAATAAATTATTTTATAAATAGTCGACAACCCTATTTTATGAAACACCAGTGTTCTTGTTTTTCTGAATATGATCATCGGACTGAGTTCCAATTGTGTGAACCCTAATTGTTATGTGTATGATAATAGTACACATAATTACGAGTTGGGTTTTGATATCGTTTGGGCAAAACTGATAGCGAGGATATGTCAAGCATACCTGGACGTCTAACATAGAGTATTACGGCTCTGTAGGTTCTAGTCGAAGGACTCAAGAATTGATATCGAACTAAAGATACCCTAGTGATCAGTCGACAAGCACAACAAGGTTCTAAGCGAAGGACCTGAGCGTTGAGGTCGGATCCAGGATAATCTACTAATTAAGTGATAAAGCCGAGTGTCCAAGTTAGTCCAAGGTCAATCGGTATAAGTAGTAAAGCTCTGCAAGGCAAGTACCCCTAAACTAATCTTTTATAGTTCAGTATATATGAATAGTTGTTGATTTAAATTATGTACTGGAACATAATGTTTTAAGTTGCGTAATCCCCGTATTTAAATATATTTTACTAAACGATGTTTTGGGGAAAAGTAACTTCTGAAAATGCCTATCTTTAGATTGTGATTAAAATTAAAGAGGGATTTTTAGAATGTGTGTTGTAATCGTTTAAAAAGAGATAAGTGTAAATGATTTTGGAAACTGGATAAAAAAATGAATCAGATATTGGATGGTCAGTGGCGTAAGAGGCCCGTTAATAGGTAACAACCCAGCATGGTTGCGTAAGAGGCTAAGTCGGATGCGCGCATTGGTAGGCCGCATAGTCCAGCATACAGAGATCTAGCTAGTCTCTAAGTTCCGGAACAAATTGTGGTGGGATAGACTGATCAGCTGTCCCTAGAATTCATCCACTTTTATATCTGACTTTGGTGTAATGGTTCCCGTAACGGAACATATAGGTTATGGTCCCCGTAACGGGACAGATGATTTATGGGTCCAGCAATGGATAGTGGCTTTGGAAAGGAAATAGCATGCTAAAATTGAACTTTGGTATTTATGCATAGCACACGATTGTTGATTTTGTTTTACAGAGCATGCTAGTTTTGATATCTAGTTTATACATGTTTTACTTGCTTTCTAACAAGTTATGAATTCTGTTCCTATAACTGTTTTATCATGAATCATTTTGCTTGTTATTCATATAGTGGTACTGCTGAGCAATTGATTGCTCACCCTTGCCAAATATTTTATAAATGTATTGCAGATGCCTATGAGATTCTTTTACGATAGTCAGGGCAGTGATCCAGTTTTTCCGTATCAGGCTAGTTGTGTTGGACCAAAGATGGTCTATTGAGTTGCTGTATTAGGTTAGTTGCGTCAGGATGGTTTGTTGTAAGTCGGTTTTTTCATAGTTGTAACCTAAATCATACTTAAACCTGGAAAAGGTCTTGGTAAAGGGGTCATGGTTATGTATAATTAATGATTTGGATTATATTATGTTTATTATTATTGTTGTTGGTGACGTCAACTCCTGACCCCGGGGTTGAGGCCGTCATAGTTGTGACATTAGGGGCTGAGCCAGCGACGAAGGTTCCGTATTGAAAGACACAAGTAAAGATGAAGAAATAGCGATTCAATTGCAAAATCTTTTAAGAAGTAACATTTCAAAACCAAATAAATTTTCACTTGAGACCATATGTTGGTCATCAGCAGTTAGATAATTAAACAAACAAGAATTAGTATATATATTATCGAGAATAGAGGATTTATTTGATCAGTTGAAAGATGCAGTATAGTTTCTTAAAAGTATCTTCATACAAGTTTTAACAGTGGAAAATCAGACTAAAAGATATCTTTAAAACAAACTTATGAACCGGTATAAGTAATATGAATTGTTAATTAGAGCCCTTGGATTGAAACATGAACTAGAAAGATTCCGGAATAAATGAGTAAAGTTTTTGAGAAATAGTAGAATAAATTTTGTAATGATACTTACTAGTAATATTCTGTTATATTGCGAAAAGAATGATGAAAGGTACAGTTATAATAATTAATTGTTTGTTATGATTTTAAATTGGATTAAAGGTGTTTGTTGTGTTGGTTAGTAATATATATGGTTATCAGTATGTTACAAGTATCGTGGAACGAGGAGTTTGGATGGTAGCAGTTGATTGATATATTTATTGGTGGTTTGGTTGATTGTTGGTGTCGGCTTGAGTCCGAATGGAAGTCAATAATACAGGGGAGATGCTGCCTAATTTTTTCTAAAAATATTATACTTTTAAAACACGAAGTTTTCTTCCATGTGTTATTAAAATTCCTATTTGATACTCCAAACGACTGCGATTTCAGTTCTGAAAAAAGTTTTTTTATAGCAAAAATGACTTCATATAATTGGTCTTTGATTTTATCTAGCTAGTCATTACTTATTAAATTGATCAATTAAATAGAAATAATTGATTAATTTTATCAACTAATAGTCGGTTAGATGGAGATCGATTTCAATTAGATTAAGTTATTTTTTATGTGACTTTCAGATACGAAATTCAAGCGATTAGGGATTTGGAGAGAGAGAGGATATCAGTATGATTTATGTGATTAGCAGTTATTTGAGCAAGTTAATAAGGTAGATGATAGTTTCAGCGAAAAGGAAAGTTGGATTTTGTTAATTTTATTAGCAAGGATAGTAAAAGAGTTCGAATAGTTAGGAATTGAAAGCTTCATTCTAGAGTTAGCCACATAACGGTTTTATTTAATGATGAACCAATCAGCACTATTGGAAGAAGGATTCACATATGTTAAGAATAAATAATGAGCCAGGGGAATGGAGAACTTAAATAATAAAGGAAGTGGAATCAAAAGCATGATAAGGAAATTTTATAAGTTGTCCATGATGTAAGTAAGTTATGGACATCATGTGTGCCAGAGCTAAAGTAAAGACTGTAATGAAACATCTATAACTTGAGATAGGGACGTTGTAGTAAAATTACTTGAGAACCAAAGTCGAGGAAAGCGTTATTTGAATTATTATTGATAGGTTAACCAAACCTAATCATTCTCTTTTATTAATGAACACTTTACTCGATAAGTAAGTTCGATATTACTGTTAGATATATTTGTGATGTCATGTCTAATCTGATTTGTTTAGTTTCAGAACTTAATATTAGGATTTATCAGGACTTACTGGAAATCAGGATTTACTGAAGACAGGATGATATCAGAACTTAAGTTTTCAGAACTTGTGATATCAGAACTTAAGGAAGGATATGCTTCAAAAGTAAAATGTGGCTGATTTCGAGGAGAGGATTTGGATTAAACAAATAAAGATATGCATGGAGAGTTGGACAGCTAAAGGACTACAGAAGATAATATCTGATTGATATATTTTATGAAGAGAAATATTTCATATCAATTAGAAGATATCTTGTAACTGTGTACTATGTAAACACGGCTTAGGGTTTATACTATAAGTGTTATCATACACGAGAAAGATTATTTTAATTGTAACCCTAACAGCTCTTAGTGATATTGTTCATCACTGAGAGAGTAGTTTAACCTACTGTAACAGAGTTTATTACGATTGAATAAACTACTACTTTATGTTCTAAATCGATTGATTGTATAAACACTATATTCAACCCCCTTCTATAGTGTTGTGTGACCTAACAACTACTTAAAGGAAATTGTGGTACGTCATCAGATTTTGGAATTGACTGTAATTGATCGATACTATTACTTAATTTAAGAGGTTGGCATAGGTAATGAGAATATTGTGAACCATGTTGAATAAGAATAGTATATACCACCCATAGGTGAACGGGCACCAGGTAGGGCAGAACTAAAGATAAGAATTTGGCTAAACATCAATAACTCAAGATATTTAAGTTGTTCCAAGAATATGATAAAGGACATAACTGTAGAAGAAGAATTTCGGATTTTAGGGCATTAAGAAAGGAATAAATGTTATACGTGACTAAACGTCAGGGAAGTTCATTACGATAAATTTTGTATAGGGACTTTCTTGAACCAAAATAAATGATAACAAAAGTAGCTATTGCATGACCCGTAGGGTTTACCCAGTGCGCACTCGAAGGGTAGCGGCTGCGGGTTACCTACGATAAAAAAAGTTAGACTATTGCGGGTGATGTCTCCAGATTAGTATATTTTCTTCTAAATAGTAAAATATTTTTGCTCGATGAATAAATTCAGGTGTGATTAAAGCAAAGTATGGTATGAAAATAAATTCGTATATTAATCATATCCAACTGGAATTTTCTCTTTAATATATAATCTGGAGTTAATTTAGGAACGTTAAAAACTGAATGTGCCATGGTTTCAGTATACCATTCACGGATGGATGAGAAAAGTAAGAGAACAATGAAAGAGTATTGAATGCGCGTGGAAGCGATTACGAGCTATGTTGATTATGTAAAGAAGAATGTGGAAAATGAAGTTAAAGAACTAGTAAATGTTGAAAGCTTTCATGAGCACGATTGATTAAAATTAGCAAGAAATGTTTTTGAGATAGTAAGACATGTGAGGAAGTTGTATGTGAGTTAGCTTTACCACATATATAGCATGTCCATAGTGTGCTTGTATGTTTATACTCAGAAAGTGTAGTCTAGCTTTATTATATATGAAGGAAACTTAAATTGAGGTGTATAAAAAACTGATAGAATATTATGCCGGCAAGAGGCTGTTGAGTAATAATTTGATATTGTGAATTAACGTTATGAAGGATTTGTAAGGTTGAAAGGTCAACCTGAGAAATTAGATGTGAGATACTTGAAAAGTATCATTACCTGTTCTTTAGCATGATTACTTGAAAAGGGGAAGAATGTAATAATCGGGAAATTACGGCTATTTTGTGTCATATTAAATAAGTATCATATGATTTATGATATTATAAATTATGATTGATCATAAGATGTTATTTGTTATGTGTTGTATATATGTGGTATGGTTCTGGATATTTTTCGGCTATTTTATTATGTATTAAATGTGTTTGTATTGAGCATTATATTATCGGGAATTTATTTTAATAGCCGTTATTGTGTGTAGGGCGTTTAGCCTTATTTCGCGTAATAAAGTAATTATCATATTGATTTTCGGAACATCTAGTTAATTTAGAAAGTACTTCGTTTTGTGAAAAATGATTTTTTCGGATCCTTATCGGGACGTCAAAGTCCACAAAAATTGTATTTTTATTTTTATAAAATTGTGGGAGTGCCAAATATTTGATATGTTTGCATTTTTGAATTATTCGTAATTTTTGAGAAATTCTGGCATAATTTTTATATTTATTAGATTAAAAATTATTCCCCGTTAATTTATTAATTTTGGGCTAATTACTTTTAATAAATGATATAATTAGGACCTAAAAATTTTGGGGATATAATTTTATAATAATAAATATATTTTAATTATTAATTATTTTTATAAAAAAATCAAAAAATGTAAAAAAATTCCAGATTTCTCTCTTGTAATTAAGGATTGGGGTTCTACATAACCTGAGAATCAAAGATCTATTTCAAGGGGCAATCAGTGTTATAAACAAATGTTTGAGTATCCATTTTGAAGCTCCCAAAGTGTACATCCATAATCCATCATCAATTTAACGAAAGTATAATGATTTCGAAATTCTCGAATTTCGTGTTCTTCGTCAGATTTGAGTTTTCAATTTTTGTTGATTTTGCATATGTTTGGATGTTAGAGCTAGCTTTTTCATGTCAGTTTCAATTGATTTATGCTATTTTTATGTTTGATTGACTCCGAGTTTGATATAGTCGAAAAAACAATTGGGGGGGGGGGGTTTATCGAAAGTTTTGAGTCGATTTTTCTTCTTGGTTGTTGATTGTTTGAACATATAATGATGTGTTATAGATTGGTACACCCTCAGGCTTCATTTTGGTACAACAATATTTAAACTTGGTCATGGTTTGATGGTTACCGAGTTTTCGCCGGGTTTTGTTCGAGTTTTGATTGGAATCGATCAAAACATACTTGTTTGTGTCTGTTCTTGGTCGTATGGATTGCTGGGTTGCTTTTGATCACAAATGAAATGAAAACCATGGCAAACAGTGTTGATTTTGGCATGTGTGGTGCAATTCTAGGGGATTTTCCGGCGATCGGAATTGGTGATCAGTTTTTCTGGGTTTTCCAAAAACAGGCGACCTGTTCCTAGTCTCCGGTTGGTCAACCACCAATTTCCGGCCACCGTTTGGTCTGTCATCCTGTTTTTCAGTTTTAAAAAAAGTTATATTTGAATTTTAAATGATAATTGATATTGAGATTTTCTTTTAATTAAAAAAAATGAATTACTTTTAAATAATTAATAAATGAATTACTTTTAAATTTTTTCTAAAATTTGGAAAATCAGTTTAAATAATTAAATTTGTTTGTAAATTATTTTAAATAGTTAACTAAAATTATTTAATTAATATTAGATTTGAAAAATGATTTGTAAATCCAATTCTTTGTTATAATTCGATAACAATTAAATTGTCTATCCGATTTAAGTGAAACAAACGCGTCTAGACTCAGAATAATATTATGCTTTCATTAAAAATACTTTCGAGGAATAAATCCATTTGTAACGAAATGTCGCTCACTCTGTAAACTTTTTTGGGTCGCGTATTTAGTGAAAATACTTATTTGACTCGATTTCAGTTTTAAACATACCGAGTTGCATGTCGTGACGATTTGAGTTATGTGTTGCGTGAATTATGTGAATTACGTGCGTACGTGATATCAAGCTCTGGTGTTTAATTGTTGTAATCATATGTGAATTTTGGTGTGGGTAGGTGATCGGGATAGACATATGAGTTAGACAATTATATATTGTCGGTTGATTAAAATATTATCTTTTATGATAGATACACATAATTTGAGGCGTTCAAGGCCAGGCCCAGAGATCAAAAGTAAAGCTTATCCTTATGGGATACCGAAACAAGTAGACTCAGAGATGAGATGGTCTAAACATAACATACTGAATGATGAGTAAAGGTCAGAGAGATTGTTGTATAAAATACGGATAGACCAGAGCCGATTCAAAAAGGTTTATGAGACAGATGTATAAAGGTCATATACATGATCAGCTAAGGCAAGTATTTCTTACCTATTCTAAATTCTATATATAATTAAATGTTTTAAATTTCACTGCAATAAATCTTGATTATGCAAGTATCGTTTATTCTTGTTCTTTGATTGTGATCTATGTTCTCTTGAGCAAATATCTATTGTTCGGGGTTATTTGTGAACCCTGAATACTGATGTTTTAATCAAAATGGTTTAGCATCAAAACACTCTATGGACTGAATGGTTACGATAAGGGCCAGGGATAGACTAGACCCGAAGGGCCATGTATGGACTTAACCCATTGTTCACGGAGGTCAGAAATGGGCCTGGGTACCTCGATATGATGTGAGTCTATGCGGATGGGCATAGGTCCATACTGTACCTAAATGATCAGCAGGTTATAGTAATGTGTTGGTTCTAGTGTCCAGTCTAATTTATTCTTCATCGCCATCAATGACATTCTTTCTTTGAAAGTTTCATGATTACAAAACCAAACAAATAATTGATTCAGGAGATGAATCAGAGAAGTGTTTGTTGTTCTCTTTCAGAGAAATATGATTTATGATCAAAGGCTAATATAGGCCAATGTTTTATTCGCTCAATTATTTAAATGAATAAAGTTTTTTATAAAAATCATATAAAGATTGTTTTCGGGAGTTTCACTTGTTAATAATACTTGGAAACCAAACTATGATACTTGCTGGGCATTGTTGGTTCACTCTTGCTTTGTTATTATCTTATTCTTTCATCTCAGTGAGGATAACTATAGTGAGTTCACAATATATAGCAAATAGAGAAACCCTAGCTTCAGAAAGTTGGACATGTCAGAATAAATAAGGTGAGAAAGATGGTAAAGAGGTAATAATATTTGAGTTAGTTGATATAAAATTTAGATGTTTAGATTCTTATTTCATACCATAACCTGTAAACGATCCGGAATTGAGGGGTCATTTGTATATTTATTTTAATATACTGGTTAATCTTATTTAAGGTTGTTTGGTGTCACCCAATCCTGACCCCGGATTTGGGGGTTGTCACACTACCTGTGTGTCACAGATCACGCTGTGAGTGGAGTATTTGTCAAGGAGCATGAAGGTGTGCAATCACCTGTTTACTATGTCAGCAAAAGCCTAGTCGATGCAGATATAAGGTACACATCTCTTGAAAAATAAGTACTTGCATTGTCCATAACATCTACGAAGCTAAGGCATTATTTTGAATCTTATAAAATACATGGCATGATAAATTTCCCTTTGAGAACTATTTTAAGTAAGCCTGAGTTGGCGGGAAGGATGGCTAAATGAGCCATTCGATTAAGTACATATGACGTCATATATGACACTACAACTGCCATAAAATCGCAAGCTTTAGCTTAATTTATAGCTGATTTCAGTCCAAGCCAAATGACAGTAGCTGAAAAGGAGTTTCAGAAAGTTGTTTCAAGAGCAGACGTCAAACCATGGATGTTGTACACTGATGGAGCTTCAAACGTGAATGGAACAGGCTTGGGGCTTGTACTAAAATCGCAATAGGGGGGATATAATAGCATATTCAATATGCTGTGATTTCAAAGCTACTAATAATGAGGCTGAGTACGAGGCATTAGTCTTGGGATTAACGACTGCCAAAGACATAAGGTTAGACATCTCAACGTAAATGTGACACACTATTGATTGTTAATCATGTCAACGGTTCTTATGAAGCTAAAGATCCCAAGATGAATACGTACCTAGATGTCAGTAAAAAATTGACAAATTATTTTGACACATTCAACATATAATAGGTACCAAGGGAGAGCAATGTTCAAGCTTATGCACTAGCTGAGCTTGGGGCTATTTTTAAAGGCCTTAGTTTGAACAACTTCCCAGTTGTGCATATCATGAAGCCTGTCGTTGAAAGGTTAGCCCATGAAATAAAGGTGTTGGTCCTTACTCAACACTATGTCAATATAGATGAAGGCGTAGATAGTTGGATTCTAACATACAAGGATTACTTACAACATAGAGTTAGACCTAGCAACAACAATAAAGCCAGGATCCTCATAATGAAAGTGTTAAGATTCAGAGTTATGGACAATGAGTTGTTTAAAAAATCATCTACGGGACTACTTCAAAGATGTTTGAAAAAGCATGAGGCCGACATGGTTTTGAGGGATGCACATGAAGGAGAATATGGAAATCACACCAATGGAAGCAACCTTTCATTAAAAATATTATGCTTGGGCTATTATTGGCCAACATTAAGGCAAGACGCCTTGTAGTACACTAAGAAGTGTGACGCTTGTCAAAGACATGCTCCCGTGATACATCAACCATCTGAGCACCTGAACATGTCCATCCCTTCTTGGCCTTTCATAAAATGGGGAATTGACATTGTGGGTAAGATGCCACCTGCACCTGGACAGAAAGTCTTTATGCTAGTTATGACATATTTTTTTTCTAAATGGATTAAAGCGGAGGCTTTCAAGCAAGTCACGTCAAAGGAAGTGATCTCATTCATCAAAAGTAATATCTTATGCAAGTTCGGTATGCCATCTGAGATCATTTATGGCAATGGATTACAATTTTTAAGTGACAAGACGGAAACATTTTGTAAACGATGGAACATCAACTTAATCAAGAGACCCCAAGATACCTCCAAGCTAATGTGCAGGCTGAATCAAGTAATAAAATTATAATCAACAACCTTAAGAGGAGGCTGGCAACATGAAAAGGGAAATAGGCTGAAAAATTTCCTTGGGTGTTATGGTCAGACATGAATAACCCAAAAAGATCAATAGGGAAGACGCCTTATAGCTTGGTTTATGGAATAGAAGATGTCTTGCCGACTAAAGTCATGATGCCCACTGTCATATATGGATTGTTGATGACAGATGTGAATGATAAGAAGTTAGCACATGATGTAGACATGGTGGACGAACTTTGAGAAATGGCAAGGATACATATGGTGTCATACCAACAAAGAATTGCCAATAGTTACAACAAACATGTTCATTTGAGAGCATTCCAAGTTGGTGACTTAGTGTTGAGGAAGAAATTACAGAACACCGTGGACATGACGGCAGGAAAGTTTGCTAACACTTGGGAAGGTACTTACCTCATAGATGCAGTTGTTGGACGTGAGGCTTATCAATTGTCTAGCTTGGAGGGTACTCAAATAATGAGGAGTTGGACTGCTTTACACCTGGAACTTTATCATGTGTAAAGTTTTCTAATCCCTCTTGTTATTTCAATTCTTAGGAAATTCTGAAAAATAAGTTATTAAGACATAGGTATAGTCGTTCTTGAATTTTGTTCTATGCTTTTAGATGTGACATCTCTCTTGAAAGAATTGTTTTTCTTTATCATCTTGTATTATGTGTTACATGGTTATGCGAATTATTCCTACCAAATATGCTTGCTTTTGTGGTCAACATGTTACATGATGTTTACTTTGATGCACATTTCTATGTCTTAATTAAGTTTGCTTTTATGATTATCGTGTCTACCAATTTATCGAATTAAGTATTACTACAAATATAAGGGGTGATCTCCCTATTATGATTATAAAATAAAGTATGAAATAGATAAAACAAGATAACGTTAGCCTGAAAATACTACAAGAATTTAGTCTATTTCATCAAACTAGAAACAACATAATAACACTGGAATACGTTTTTAACTTGATAACACATGACATGAATATTTGGTGAGTTTGAAGAGGGATGAAGGCCTCTTAACCACTCTACGAGTTCATGCACCGACGCATTGTAATGAAAATGATACAACTCTAAAGCTACACCTTGTCAATCAACAAGTATCATAATGATGATGGGATTTCACAATTAAATCATAAAAATAATATATGAAGTAAGACAGTTAGAAATACAAGTCTACTTGCATAGAGCATAAATGCAATTATTTCGAGAGTTTCATAACAATTTGCAATGTACAATTGAACATAAGTCTTACGTCAACTTGTCACATAAAAATCTTATAAAAATTACGTGCGGGCATATTTTGAAGAAAGACTTTAAAATTCACAATTTATTGATCTATCTTTTGATGGTATACTACTTGGACTCATCAAGCCTAGAAAATAACAAATGAACAAAGTATTATGTTCCAGTTAGGAGCGAATGGATCCAACTAGATCATGTAGGGGATAGAAATTCATAAGCAACGAAAAGGAAAATACATAAGCAAACGATAACATGGTTGAAAAGCACATAAAATTGTCATATGAATTCAGCGAAATTAAACCAACATCCCCCGCAGTAAAGCAAAACTGGGATAAAAATGTAGCAAAACCCATGAAGTACAAAAATATGAGAGACTTAGTTTGAATAATAAAATGATTTCAAAAAAATAGTACGGGATGAAAACACGAAAATATAATCACTCGTCATCAGGGTCACCATCTCTAGGGGACTTTATCTCTGTGTCGCCATCGCCAGGATTGTTGAATTCATCAAGGGGAAAATCATCATCGGGGAAAGCTTCACTGTAAATATTCTCCGTTTCAAGTACGTCCCATGAGCTCCAGTCGCCCCTGTGATATTCGAGCATCATATCGGCACTTGTCCTCATGATCTGTTGATGCACGACCTTCTCAGCTTCTTCACGCATATCCTTTTCCAACGATCAAACTTTTGTAGCAAACTCCCCGAGCTCTTTCTGCACTTCATCTTTGGATTTAAGGTTCTACTTTGCCAACTCTTCAACAACTTGAATTTTAGAAGCACACCCCTTGTGTTCAGCTTCAATATCCTTGATGATCTTGGACTCATGTTCAGACACTTCATGGGCAACCAAGATGCTTTGCAAAACCTGGGAAAGTGAGAAAAAGAAATGAGTGATCAAAAGGCAAACATTATATGAGAAATATACTGTGTCTCAGCAGAAAAGCTACTTGCATGAAAGAATTAACCAGCAACATAGTTCATAATGGATCCAAAAGGTTTGGTAGAGTGGCCCTCCATTAATTGAAGAAGGATCATATCTCCCAACAAGTGTTCAAATTTGGATGGATTTGGTCCAACACTATAAGCCTGAGCAGCAAGAGGAGTGAACTGACTACTAATGCATGTACAAGATGGGGTAGCCTTGAATTTTTTCATGGAGGGCTTGTAACATGACTTGCTAAAAGGGGAGCCTTAGAAGATTAAATTTCAGTAGGCTTGTCCTCACAAGACCTCTTAAATAATTCTTTACAACAAATTAATAATGGCTCAATGACTGAGGGTTTAAATTCTACAATTAGAAATCAAGGATGAATGTGTGTTAAGAAAATTAACAAGGAACAACAAGAAATAAGAAGACACATCAAAAGGAAGAATATTCAACGTATACCTCTAGCATACTTGAGTCCTGAGCTCATTTCATTCTCATTCATAGTTTTTGGACTTTCCATAGACTCTAAAGAAATACCGTGGACAGACAAAGAGGGCTTAAGGGTAGGAGTAAACAACTTACTTCTTGTCCCTATTGCGACACCTTTATTTTTGGGAATCTCATAAACACGTCCTTATGCTTTGTCAATACCCTTCTTCATCTTGACAACAAATTCTTTGAAATTCACTCTACTAGCATTGCGGATATGACGGTCTAAACAGTTGGGCCATAGTTTATCACCAACAAGAAGAGCACGAATTTTCTCAATAATCTCTGTAGTAGCGAGATTGCTTTCATCACTTTCAAATTCACAGTCTGTTATAAAAAAGGGGGATTAGTGAAATTTAGAAGGGCATATGTGAAAAAACAAATTTCTGACACTATGACTTAGATACAAGAAGTAACGGAAGTGCAAAAGAACGAAATCATAAAATAGTGGAAGTAACAAGTCGTATAAAATGAGGGTGGCATGCAAGTCAAAACAAGTATAAAATATGCATAAACCCAACGCATAAAACAAATTTTCCTAGATTACAAAAGTATCTTGACCGTTTGCTCTACATAAGACAAATCTGCTTAGATCTCTATTGGCTCAAACTCTATCACATGCTTGACATGTGGGTTATACTTCTTCAGTTTGACACATGAAATATGTTATGAACATGATGATATTGTGGCGGCAAAGCTAGTTTGTAAGAAACTTTCCCCACTTGACTCAAATTTTCAAAGGAACCAATATATCGCGGTGCTACTTTTCCTTTTTTCCCAAATCTGGTCAATCCTTTCCATGGTGATACTTTTTGCAATACGGCTTCTCCTTCTTGGAAATTCACATCCTTTCGAGCATGGTTTGCATATTTCTGTTTCCTATCTTGAGCAGCAAACAATCTCTTCTGGATCAATTTGATCGTCTCTTTCATCTGTTGAACCATTTCGGGGCCGAGAATTTTTCCTTCTCCGACTTCTTCCAAACTTGTTGGCGATCTGCACTTCCTTCATTATAGAGCTTCATATGGAGGCATGCCTATACTGGAGTGATGACCATTATTGTTAGAGAATTCTATAAGTGATAGATGATCGCCTCAACTTCCTGCAAAATCGATTGCACAACTATGCAACATCTTCGATTGTCTGAATAGTCCGCTCACTTTGACCTTTCGTTTGTGGATGATATGTCGTGCTCATATTCAGATTTGTGTTAAGACTTTCTTAATATTATCTCTAAAATCTCGAATTAAATCACGGGTCTCTATCCGAAACTGTTGATACAGGTACGTCATGACGTAATACGATTTCGCGCACGTACAAGTGGACTAGCTTATTAAACGAAGACTTCTCATTGAGTGGAAGAAAATGTGCTGACTTCGTAAGGCGATCAAATATAACCCATATAACATCGTGTACGGATCTTGTTAAGGGTAATCCTACTATGAAATCTATGGAAATATTCTCCCACTTCCATTCTAGAATTTTTAAAGGTTGAGTGAAACCACTAGGTCTCTAATGATCCGCTTTCACCCTTTAACAAGTGTAACACTTGGTGACCCATTCTGCAATTCCCCTTTTCATATTTGGCCACCAGAATTTCTTCAAATCCTGGTACATCTTCATGCTTCCTGGATGAATTGAAAATCTTGAGTTGTGTGCCTCTTGTAATATCTCGTTCTTTAGTTCGGTCACCTGAGGAATCCAGATTCTTGATGAAAACCTAAATACACCTTGGTCATCTTTTGACGTGCATAATTCCTCTCTTGTCAGTTGATTATTCTCCTTGTTCAATACCTATTCCTGACATCTCCTTATCTTCTCCAATAATTCTAGATGGAAGGTAATAGCTTGACACATCTCTTCCATTCCTCCCCTAATACAAAGTTCCAATTGAAATTCCTCAATCTCCTTAAACAATTCTTTTGACATTGTCATTATATTCAACTTCTCCTTATATGGTATATTTGATTAGTGATCGAAAGGTTTCGGAGAGCCTTAATGTAACTTTTGACGATGCCAAGCTCTCAAATATTCAGAAGGAAGACAATTTGATGATCTTGATGTAGAAGATCTTTCTGATGATGAAGATGAACTTGAGGTTATTTTAATATAACAATGACAATGGCAATGATCCTGATAATGATCATAATTCTGATTCAAATTATGATGATCCATATGAAAATGGTGACAATGAAAATGCAGGAGAGCAGAGTCACACTATGTCTGGGACAAGTTCATAAGTTTCAGATTCTGGAGATCAAGATGACAACAACTCAGGGGGAGCATAACAAGAAGTAGGACAAGGATCCGCTAGTCAAACTCAAACATAATTTTGAAAATACTGAGTCATCTAGAGCTAAATTTCCTAAAGCTATAAAATGGAAAAAATCCCATCCCGCGGATCAAATCATTGGTGATGCAGAGGCAAGAGTTCATACTAGAAGAGCTACTGCGAATGAATGTCTGTATCCTGGGTTTCTATCTCAAATGGAACCAAATAAAGAAGATGAAGCTCTTGGAGATTGTTATTCCCAAAGTATCGTAGAAGATGGGAGGCTGAATACGATACCTACAATCTTTTTCGATTCAAGTTGAAGTTCTTTATTATATGTATGGAATGAAAATATACACTAAACAATTTGAGGAATATATTGTTTTATAAATATAAACATTGAGGTTGCTACAATATAATCAATCATGATTAGCTACAATAAATTCGACAGCACAACAATATGTTTACAAGATGAATAAATGAAGTCTTCAACGGAGCTCTCATCAAACACAGTTGTTGCTGAGGAAGATAACTGAATGAATTCAATTCATTCTGCTGCTTTATAGTCGTCAATTGCTTTGGAAAGGTGGCATAATAATATCCACACACTTCCATTCAATTGCTTCTATTTGTTCAATAAAAATAATCAAGTAAATTACTGGAGACCAGAGGGAGTTATGTTGCTTTCTTCCTTACTTGCGACCACAAGATCACCATGTTCCTTAGAAAAATATATCTGATATGTTATTGGCGACCACAAGGCTAAGGACTCCTCCTAGCTTTACTTGCAACCATAGAGAAAGAAGTTGCCTTGGAATATTTCTATTTTACTGGCGACTACAAGAATACAGTATTGACTTCACCATTTTCCTTGCACTAACATCTAACTTGCGACCACAACAAAACTTTCTTTGCCTTAGAGTCATTTGTTTATTGCGAACATTAATAAGAGACAATTCATCTATTACTTGCGACCACTAGTGTAACTATATGACTTAGCATATTTTCCCATTCTGTCTTTCAGTAATTGTATAACTAACAATCCTTCTGTATAACTGAACTAATTCCTTTCTGATATGTTGATGCTTGGTGCACTGGTCTGGTCTATAAACAACTAAGATGAATTGATTTAATTCAATTTCTTCTGCACTTCTGGACTACTACATCTTGATTGATTATTCATTGCTTCATTCACTGAACCCCTGATCTGTAATACTTCAAAAAAAATAATTTTATCGACACTTGAAGTCCTTTGTCATTTTATATTCATGGAGGCTTGAATATATTAATAAACTGCTTCCCATGACCTGGTTACAGACTTAGATCATTAATTCCATCTTTTAATTCTTTGTATTTATCCAGTCTTCACCGTCAGGGTTCTTGTGCTTCACAGTTTAATATTTTTTTATATGTTTTTGTTTCATGTTGAGTTATAGTTCCTCAGTTACATATTATGTTACATTATGATATATAATATCCCCTATTTTATTGTTAGAGTTTGACAAGCAAATCCCTAAGGATAACTCAGCTGACAATAAAAAAAGTACATTTTGAAAACAGAGAATAATATTAAATGCATTCTGGATCACATATACAATTCCAGATTTCTTAAATTACAAATTACAAAGAAGTTTTCCTCTAACTTGAACAGTTAATCTATGTCTTCTTTATATTTGTCTTCTTTAGCTTCTTGCCTTGGCTACCTTCTCCTTCCTGAGTGGATTGAGTCTGAACAGACTTTATTTTGATAGCTTTCTTTCTGGGGTCTGATGATCTTGTTGATTCTGGAAGAGATGATCTTTTACTTCTATCCAGAAGGTCATTCTTTCATTAAAGAAGAGAAGCTTGTATTGGAGTGCGCTGGTTCAATGACTAGAGGAGCAGAGCAGCAAGAGCTTGGGAACCATCACAAGTACGGCCGACCTCTATTTATTTGAATGAGAATGCCGTGTCGTCCAGCGGAGCCTAGAAGAAGGTGACTCGTGCAGACAGCTGACTCCTTTTCAATAGAAAAGAAAAGCCAAACCAACCCAGCTGGCTGGTCAATCTCTTAAATATTCTCGGCCGGCAAACCGGAGACGGACGACCACGGTCCCGACCTTACCAGGGAATTGTCTTGATCGTCGGATATCATTGATAAAAAAATAGGAAGAAAGTGTTCTCGAACGATTTCCTGCAATTCCTCCCAGTATGGAATGAGTAAAGAATCAAGCAGTGGAATCGTAGTAAGGCGGGCTACTGATGGGACTGAGTAAGTTCCGAGCTTATTCGAGAACAAATATGGGGGTCTCACAACCCTCGAGAAAGGCCTCTCTTATTGGCATATAAACGGAATTCAAAATAAATCCAATTAGAATAGGAAGAAAGGGGCTGACTGGCATCTCCGGGTCTCAATCGGCATCTCGGGGTCTCAGTTCAGGTGAAAAGCCCCCCTCTGTTCAATGGCCAATCTGAGTGCGTGTCTAGCTTGGACAGAATCACAAGCTTCTATTTCAAATGTATTAATGAGAGGTAATTATTCAGTTCATTAAGCATCAATTGGAGATATCTAATTTTGGAGCATTTAGGAATATTCAAACAACATAGTAGATCTTCTTGCCATTACGAAGACTATTATCCTTTTAGAATGTCCTCGTACTCTTTTATTGTCGTTGATCGATTCTTCTTGCATTACCTCATCAAGTATGTTTATGATATAAATCAGAGAAACCTTGTCTCCTTTGCATGTGGAAATTTTGACATCCAACAAGGCTTATTGTATTGCTTCTGATTCGCTTGCTCTGAAATCTTTAATCTTAATCTTCTTTTTTTAATCTCAAAGACAAGATCCCCTTCATGATCTGTGCTGATGATAGGTTCACTGTCTTTTAGAAGATTAATTTCTGCCTCTCCATTTATAAAAACCATCTCATGATAAGCTTTGGTTACCTTCTTTATGTCCCTCTCTGAGTCCCTGATCATCTTGTTATTGAGCCTGTAAGTATATAGAACTTCAACAGCTTTAAAGTATGCTTCTGATCTCTTGACTCCTGGAGCTTCCAGTTTTGCTCTTTTGCTCCTCAGTTGACTTTCCATGAAAGTAAGTTGTAGAAAATGAATGAGTCTTAGATGCTGATCATACATTGTGATGTTCTGCATCCTGCCATCTGCAAACATCTTGATCATGAATGGATAAAGGAATGCTAGAGGAGACACATCCATCATCATTTTCCGAGGCTTTTCTCTGAAGTATTCATTCTCATTCGATGTCAACCATGGAATCTTTGATGTAAGGACAAATAACTCAATAAGTTTTAGCTTTTTTAGAACACTAGTGGATACCCTTATCTGAATTCCATCATTATGATTGATAGTAATCCTCCAGCTATTTTTCAGAACATTCACAGTGGTGCCAGTGATCACTTCACTGAACTTGTCATAGAATTCATGAATGTTATCATAAAGATTTATGAAGTTTTCCACAATGTTCAGAAGATTCCTGTTATCAGTCTCTGATTTAAGATAAACATCTGGTTTGTCCATTTTCCTTTTTATCTCTTCCCATTTACTTCCGCTCCTGTTTGTCCGAAGATATGATTCTCTTGCTTCTATGGCTTCCTTTCTTTGGACAACTCTAAGTACTATTTCTCTTGATCTTTCTACCTCTTCTTGAATTTTTTCATAAGATCGGTTGAATATTTCAGACATTCCACAAGACAAACATCATCCGAGAAGGCATCTTCATCTTCATATTCTTCATCTTCAGAGATAATCTTTCTCTCCTCCATCTCTACATCTTCAAATCTGGGTTCACACCCCTTAGGAACTTCACTCTCATCTATCTCGCCTTCCTTCAACTCAAACTCTGAGAATAGGGGCTTTGGAGCATATATCTCTGATAGAAGACTCCTCTAAGCTTTAGTGACTTGGCTCTGAAGATCTTATTTAGAAGTTGATTGCTCCCCCTTAGTTGTAAAATTCTTCTCAGCAGTTCTTGATCTGATTTGCATCCTTTCATCAATCCTCTCTTCTTCTTCTTCTTCTTCTTCTTCTAGCTCATCTCCAAACTCATCATATCCAGAACCAGCTGCTTAAAAAGTATCTTGAATTAAATCCATAGCAACAGCTACTTTTTCTTGATCTACCCTTTTCTCCCTCTCAGTTGTGTTATCCTTCAGAGCTGGGGTTGATTAAGCAGGCAAGATCAAGTCAGGGATCTCTTGAATAGATGATTCTGAAATAGACACTTACTTACTGACTGGCAAGAACTATTTCAGTGGAGATAGGGAATGGTGCTTGCTTGCTAACTGAGATCTTTGGCTCAATATTGGAAATTGCATATCCCTTCCCTAATTGTGAGAGAGATTGTTCCACGAATTCGTGTAAGCTTGCAAATGATGCTTGTTAAAGTTCAAGTTGCTCGGAAATACGTGCAATCTGTTGATCCCTGATAGGTTGTTCATTCTTGAGATGTTGATCCTTTAGAGCCAATTGTTCTTTGAGATAACTGTCTTTGAATGCCAACTACTCTTCAAGATAAAATTTTTTTATGTACCGTGACATGTATATAGGTAATGTTTGGGAGGTAGGTGTCTCACGGGCTTCTCGCAGTTCTTCACTCAATACTCTGTCAGTCCATTTTGGTATTGGTATTTCATTCATCCTCACAGATACACTCCACTTATAGCTCCAAGATCCAGAAGAAGTACCTTTAAGAAACACTAGAGCCATCCTTAAGGAAGTCATTACTGGCGCAATGGGAGTTCGCGATTCTCGATACTTGTAAAAGAAAACTTGCATGTCATCATGAGATGATTGGTCCAGAGTTGGAATCTCTGGAAGGATCACTGAGGCTGTCATATGCATCTATTCCTGAGCTTCCACTAGTGTCGGTGAAGATACTTTCCCCTTAGGCTCACCAGGTTAATATAGTTCATCGCCATTGGGTTGCCGATCTACACCTATGTCAGATCCCTTATCCACAGATGCATTCAAGTTTATTAGTCCTAGGGAGGTAACTACTGTGCTAGATGTGGCAGCAATTACAACACTCTCTCCTAACACTTGTGAAGGCAGTTGATTCATTAAAGGACCTTGATTAGGAGATTCTAACCATAATATAGTTGAATGCCCCGTTACCGTCAATTCATCCTCACTAAATAATGCTTTTCTAATTGACTCATTTAAAGCTTCAAGAGCTTGAATGTTGGAAAGTGTGTTTGACTCAATACAGGATTTCATGACCGACGACCGAATTTCAATAGACCCACCTTATTGAGAAGATGGATCTAGTAATTTTTTATGTGCCTTTTCAGCCATTGTATCTTTTTTGGAAGATACATCGGGGATTATAGATGTTTCTGTGTGGATACTGCTTTGCTTCATGGGAGAAAGATGTAATAACCCCAATTTTTAGAAATTTTGAAACCCTTATGAATAGTGTTTTTGCTGAATGAGAAAACTTTTCATGCCACACTATGTAGGGGTTCTGATATGGATATTCTGAGATTTTATTAGTACTTTATATGGGATATAAGTGTATGTAAAGATCGTCAGAATCCAAATTCAAACACTTTGATTTTTCTCGGAAATCCACTAGATACGGAAAGAATTGAATATAAGGTAACAGGATACGAAGGATTTAAATTAAAGGATTATAAGAGAGGATCATAAAAAGGAATATAATGTATTGAGAAAGGTTAAGGGAACCTAAGTAATAAGATCCCGGGTATGATCCTTCAAACGATAAACGAAAACGAAAGTTAAGCGAACCGTATAACAGATCAGCGGTCATTAGGCAAACAATTAGGAAGTTAATCAAAGGGGATTAGAGAGAGAGTGATGTCACCCAACCAATGAGAGGAGGACAAAGAGGGAAGGATGACATCACAGCATGACATAGGCATGACATGGGAAGGAAGGAGATGTGGTGGCTTTTTAACCACACAAAATCAAGGGCAACTAGGTAATTAACTAAAACAAACACAAAATCAAACCAACCAATCCAAGCAAATCATTTTCATCAAAAAATCAAAAAGAAACCAAGGCATTGTTCTTCATAGCTCTCGGCTTTTTACTATTGCAAAGGGAGAGAAATTCAAAATCAAAGATCCAAGCCTCCTAAATTGGTAAGATAATTCCCTAATCATCTTTATGCTTAGTTAGGGCTATATCATGAGTTTAAGCCATCAATTCCTTCTCAATCTTCTTCATTTAATCAATGAAGAAGACAATGAATAGTGTTTTCAAGTTTTTAACTTGAAATTTTTCTTGATTTCCTTGAAGATCAAAGCATTCCTAAGACTTCTCAAAGCTTCTTAAGGCTTCCTAGCTCCTCCCACCACTTTAAGGAAGGTATATCATCTCCAAACCCTAGATTCCTATGTATTATAAGATGATTTTGATTAGTAGGGTGATATTGTAGCTTAATGTTTGTGATTTAGTGTTTGGGATTGAAATGGTATTGAAATGGAATGGTAAATGTTGTTGTTTTGGTTAAAAGATTGTAGTATAGTTAAAGTTAAGCTTAGGCATAAGTATAAATGTTGGAATTGAATTGATTGGGGCTGTTATGATGAGATAAGGATGGATGTTGGTTGTGTGTTTGATTTGAGGTTAAATTGTGGTTGGTTTTGAATGGTTTAAAATTGGGAAATCGCGTAAACATAGCCGTCGTAACGTCCGATTTTCTTTAGAATGTTTTTGTGCATAACATTAGGACCCGAGAACCCCCTTCTAGATTATGACCATTACCATGTCTAGATAGCTCGTGTTACGAGCTTCATTTTGATATGTAGTTCGTTCAATTCCGATGCACGGTTTAGGAGAAACGACCATTTCAAGTAACGGCGTTTCGCGAATGAAACTTTTCCCCTCGCCTTACTTTGAAACATAGGTTAAAGACCAAAAAGGGTTAATTAATGTATGAAACATTTATGGTAAGTGTGTTAGGCAGTTGGTAAGACACTCGCGAAGGAATCGCCTTAAAACTCGTAAAGGTTAAATTATTAAAAATGGTGGAGCCGAGGGTACTCGAGTGACTTAAGAGAATCAGTAAGCGCAAAACGAGCGTTAGAGTCTGAGTTGGTTAGAGTATAGATTTACAAGTGACTTTGGTTTAATTCAAACTTACTTGTTTATAGGTTACCAGACTCGTCCCGAGCCATTCGTAACCCCCAGTCGCTCAGGCAAGTTTTCTACCCGTTATATTGTTGTTGTGATGTATATGTGTATATGCATTATCTTGTGATAGTGCATGATTGTTATTAGCAAATTTTGTGATATATTGGAGCATGCGGATATGGTATATATGCATGTCTGTTTCGTAATTTGGTTATCTATCTGTTGATTTCAATGCTTATAGTTGCATAATACCTATGCTAGAAATAAGCAAGTAGTTGCGTATACCCTTAGTATAGGGGATAAAAGGTGAACATATTTCTAAACCGGGAGTCGATGTTCCCGAGTATATTATATATATATAGACATATATTTATATATATATGGTTATATTTTTTAAAACTATTGATCGAATAAGGTTTATTCGATACCTTTATTTTACTTAATTGAATATTCATCCGAGGACTTATTACTCCTTTATTTTATTATTGAATATTATTTCGAATATTCATTCGAGGGCTTATAACTCAGTTCATTTTATTATTTGAATATTATTTGAATATTCATTCGAGGGCTTATGACTCAGTTTATATTATTATTGAATATTACTTGGATATTCATTTGTGGATGTATGACTCCTTTATTTTATGAATATTATTTATAGTATTCATTCGAGGTATTATGACTCCACTTATTACTTAATAATATTCTTTATTGTATTAAAGAATAAGGTGTCGATAATCAAACTTTTTTTTGATTATTAAAATAAAGATATTACTTTCGTATAAGTATATCTTTGATTATTTGCTATTCATTCGAGTATAAGTTTTCGAACTTCTACCTCCATTATTCTTTATGGGAATATTATTTAAATAATAATATTCAGATATTTCTTTCATATTGGGACTGATTTATTTCATAAATCAGCATTACTCCAAACATTCTTAAAAATGTTTTCGAGTCTTCAAAATGAATTTAAAAAGGGTAGAGCGGATCCCAAAACTTGTTTTCAAATTCAAGATCTTCCATTTTAAGGGGACTTGAATACTCGCTCAAAAATCTAAGGGATCCGGCTCTATGGTGTATTTTATATTCGCAACAAGGTTGCAGTTTTGGTAAATGAATTGATTACTTACCCAACGTTCGGGAAGTAAGTCCATCTATTGAGTCGGTATAAGCAACATGGGCTCAGTGGGCGTCCATGATAGTGTAAGTGGTTCAGTGGGAGTCCATCAAATGCAGAAGTGGCTGAGTGGCAGTCCAGCATAAGGTCCTATTGCGACCAGGGTGATGACCAGTGGGGAATTCATCCATCTATGTAACAGCCCCAAATCCGGGGTCGGGGATCCGGGTTGTCACGAGTTCCATTTCCCTTAATAACACTAATCTTAATACACAATCAACTACTCTGTACTGTGACCCCACAATAAACACACACACCACAAGTTATAGTCTCAGAGATGAATATCCAAAAATAATCACAAGTCGTTTTATTCCACAATTATATGTCAATACACCTTAAAAAGGTTTCTGAATAGATTTACATTTCTTTGCCATTATTACAATTGATAAAGATACATAAGTCTGGTACATCAAAAGTTGAAAGTCTAGCCTATTGGTAGTTCCTACCTCAGCTACAGCGACATCAACGCCTATAGGAAACTGCGGAACGTTTCCTAATCGCTTGCGAATCGGGAGCTTGGTCTTGTTCATCTTTTCTATCTGTTGTTGTGTGATGAAAGAAGAAAGCAAGGGTGAGCAGCAAGCCCACCAAAATAATATGTATAATGATTAACAATATATGAGCCTTCTCATAGTACTCATGAAAGTCTTGGTCAAAAGAAATGAACCAAGTTGATATCTTAATGCGATGAAGTCGCAAAATATTTAGTATATATATATATACATATATACTTTTCAAAATATTGGAAGTCCTCTTCCATGCATAATATACACAAAGTCCCAGTGTATAACTGTATAAAAAAATATCGTTGCAAGGTGATCTCATATATTTAACCTTGTCTCAACGTTTTTCTGAAAATCTTTGTCATTCATAAGACAATTATTAACTAGATATAAGTTTAAAAGATGAAGTTACCAAATACTTCACTACACTTATATCATTTATAAAGCTACTTGAACTACCATTGTTCAAAGTATAATGAGCTTTCAACAGTTCATCACATAGATGAGACTACAAGACAAGATTTGAATAGATTAAATCTTTAAAATATTATTAAAGGAAATGAAGTTATGACATACTTCATTAAGTTCTGATATATATATATATATATCCACATATACATCTTCCTTTATACATTTCCTGAAAACCTCTGCCATGTAAAGTATGAACAGAATTGCAATATCCAATAAATTTGGAAAGGAAAAGAATTTTGGCATAAACCAGATATCTTGCTGATCAGGCAAAGATACCCATAAGTAACCTTTTCTACTAGTAGATGGACGAATTCCCCACTGGTCATCACCCTGGTCTCAATAGGACCTTAAGCTGGACTGCCACTCAGCCACTTATGCATTTGATGGACTCCCACTGAGCCACTTACACTATCATGGACGCCCACTGAGCCCATGTTGCTTATGCCGACTCAATAGATGGACTTACTTCCCGAACGTTGGGTAAGTAATCAATTCATTTACCAAAACTGCAACCTTGTTGCGAATATAAAATACACCACAGAGCCAGATCCCTCAGGTTTTGAGCGAGTATTTAAATCCCCTTAAAAAGGAAGATCTTAAATATAAAAATGAGTTCTGGGATCCGCTCTAACTTTTAAAAATCATTTTGAAGACTCGAAAACACTTTAAAGAGTGTTTGGAGTAAAGCTGATTTAATGAAGTAAATCAGTCCCCAGTATATTTAGAAAATGTCTGAATATTATTATTTAAATAATATTCCCATAAAGAATAATCTTTAAAAAAATAATTGAAGTAGAAGTATTAAAACTTATACTTGAAACGAGTATTAAATAACCAAAGATATACTTATACGAAAGTACTATCTTTATTTGAATAATCGAAAATAAGTTTGATTATTGACACCTTATTCTTTAATAAAATAAAGAATATATTGCAGTAATAAGCGGAGTCATAATACCTCGAATGAATATTATAAATAATATTCATAAAATAAAGGAGTCATACATCCTCAAATGAATATCCAAGTAATATCCAATAATAATATAAAAGAGTCATAAGCCCTCGAATAATATTCGAATAATATTCATTTAATAAAATAAAGAAGTCATAAGCCCTCGAATGAATATTCATAATAATATTCATTAAATAAAATAAAGAAGTCATACATCCTCAAATGAATACTCAAATAATATTCAATTAATAAAATAAAAGGAGCCATAAGTCCTCAGATGAATATTCGAAATAATATTCAATAATAAAATAAAGTTATCGAATAAACCTTATTCGATTAATAGTTTTGAAAACTATAACCATATATATATATAAATATATATATATATACATATATACAAAATCTACTCGGGATCCTCGACTCCCGGTTTTAGAAAATGTTTTCACCTTTTGGGTCCTTATAATAAGGGTATATGCAAATTACCGCTATCCTCTAGCATAGGTATTATCAACTGAACCAGTCAGATATATATGGCAAGAATACGAAACAGGCATGCATATATATACCATAACAACATGCTTCAATATATCGCAACATTTTCTAATTAACCAACATGCATATATCGCAAGATAATGCATATACACATATACATCACAACAACAGTATAACGGGTAGAAAACTTGCCTGAGCGACTGGGGGTTACGAATGGCTCGGGACGAGTCTGGTAACCTATAAACAACAAGTAAGTTGGAATTAAACCAAAGTCACTTGTAAATCTATACTCTAACCAACTCAGACTCTAACGCTCGTTTTGCGCTTACTGATTCTCTTAAGTCACTCGAGTACCCTCGGCTCCACCATTTTTAATAAATTAACCATTATGAGTTTTAAGGCGATTCCTTCGCGAGTGTCTTACCAACTGCCTATTACACCTTAAATAAATGTTTCATACTTCAGTTAGTCCTTTAAGGTCTTTAACCTATGTTTCAAAGTAAGGTGAGGGGTAAGGGTTCGTTCGCGAAACGTCATTACTTAAAACGGCCGTTTCTCCTAAACCGTTCATCGGAATCGAACGAACTACATATCAAAACGAAGCTCGTAACATGAGATATTTAGACATGGCAATGGTCATAATCTAGCTGGGGGTTCTCGGGTCCTAATGTTATGCACAAAAACAGTCTAAAGAAAACCGGACGTTACGACGGCTATGTTTACGCGATTTCCCAAATTTAAACCATTCAAAACCAACCACAATTCAACCCCAAATCAATCATACAACCAACATCCCTCCAAACCACATCATAACAGCCCCAACAAATCCACATTAACCATTTATACTTATTCCCCACATGAACTAAAAGCTTTACTTAGGTTCTTTAACTAATTATCAAGATTTACAACTCCAACAATACCACAAAACCAACTAATCTCTACAACTCAACCAAACTTCAAACAATCAAGCATCATGCCTCACATATAATATATCAACCATATTCATTCCTAATTACTCAAAACTAAAGCTAGGGTTTGTAGTTTATACCTTCCTTGGAGAGTGGAGAATCAAGAGAATGGCTTGGAATCACCCTTAAAGTCCTTATCCAAGCTTAATCTAAACAAAACTTAAAGAACACAAATTTTAGTTCTTGAAAAACACTATTCACCATCTTCTTCCATGATTTATAGAAAAAGATTGGCTTGGAATTAGAAGCTTAAACTTATAGGAAGTATGTAACTATCCATGGGGAAGCTTAGATAATTACCTTGCTAAATAGTAAGTGGTGGAGCTTGGATCTTCATTTTCCTAAGAAAGAAACCGAGAGCTTCAATGGAAAAAAAGAGGGTTTTGTGTTTTGTTTGGTGAAATGAAATGTTTTTGGCTTGGTTGGTTGCTTTTTGATTTGTTTTAGGTTAATTACCTAATTAACCTTGATTTTGTGTGGTTATAATTCAACCACACTTCCTTCCCTCCTATGTCATGCTTGTGTCATGCTATGATGTCATCTTTCCCTCCTTGTCCTCTTCTCATTGGTTGGGTGACATCATCCTCTCTAATCCCTTTGATTAACTTCCTAATTGTTTGCCTAATGACCGCTGATCTGTTATACGGTTCGCTTAACTTTCGTTTTCGTTTATCGTTTGAAGGATCATACCCGGGATCTTATTACTTAGGTTCCCTTAACCTTTCTCAATACATTATATTCCTTTTTATGATCCTCTATTATAATCCTTTAATTTAAATCCTTTTCATCCTGTTACCTTATACTCAATTCTCTCCGTATCAAGTGGATTTCCGGGAAAATCAAAGTGTTCGGATTTGGATTATGACGATCTTTACATACACTTATATCCCATATAAAGTACTAATAAAATCTCAGAATATCCATATCAGAACCCCTACATAGTGTGGCATGAAAAGTTTTCTCATTCAGCAAAAACACTATTCATAAGGGTTTCAAAAATTTCCAAAAATTGGGGTTATTACAGTCTCCCCTCCTTAAAAGGATTCCGTCCCGGAATCAGATAAAAATGAATAGGGATACTTTCTTAGCATTGCACTTTCTAACTCTCAAGTAAATTTTCCCACATTGTGGTTCTACCATCAAACTCTGACTACTTTGATAACCCTTCTCCTAAGCACTTGTTCCTTTTCAATCTATAACCCTTCCTGGTTGCTCCATATAGGTTACGTTGGGTTGCATGTCTATGCGCTCATATGCCCCTATTTATCTGGCATCCGAATTACACTTTCTTAACATTGATACGTGGAACACGTTATGAACTTGTTGCAGGTTCGGGGGTAAGGCTAGCTCGTAAGCCAACTTCCCAATCCGTCTTAGTATCTTAAAAGGTCCAATTTATCTTGGGCTTAGTTTTCCTTTCTTTCCAAATCTCATTAACCCCTTCCAAGGGAATACCTATAACAACACTAGGTCCCCTACTTCCTATTCCTTGTCCTTTCGTGTCAAATCGACATACTTCTTATGTCCATCTTGGGCTACTACCAGCCGTCCTCTGATTAGATCTATCATATCCTTGGTCCTTTGGACTACTGCTGGTCCGAGCATCTTGCGCTCTACAACTTCATCCTAACCTAAGGGAGATCGACATTGTCTTCCCTCAAGGATCTCAAAAGGCGATATCTCGATAATGACATATGATCTATTGTCGTAAGATAACTCAATCCGCATTAAGTGATCATTCCAAATTCTTTCAAGTCTATTGCATGGAATTTTATCACAGCTTCTAGCACTATAGCTTTGGCGTCTCAATATCCATTCTTTTCCAGTTCGTAATCGCTACTACCTTCCGTTCCTAATATTATACTGGTTACACCTTTGCTCGTTAGCATTCTATAACCTTTTTAATACACGCGTCAACCTTAGTATCACGAATGTGTTTCCATTCCGAATACTACCACAACTTTATTACTCCTTTTTCAGCTGTTTCCATTCCCCAAAGTTTGATCAATCATATAGAAGTAAATGAATTTGTTGAGAGATCACTATGATCATGAACACTTGTTATATCGCATAGTTAGTACAGAAGGTGGCCAGCCTTTAGTACTTGACAAGCAATTAAACAATAGCTGGTATCCTACTCGGCTTCTATCACACAGATAGATAGTCATTCGGCAATACCTCCCCTTCTGGAAGGGTTGTTCTTCTCAGCTTATATGAAATGAAAAGGAGAGAAAATAACGAACTGAAGAGAATTGTATATTCGTAAAAATTTTATTGCCATAAAATATCTGGCTTGGAATCTACCTCTGAACTATAGAGGTTTGTCATAGGAGAACAAAACATATATATTTATATCAACATCAAGTGTTATAGCATCATATTTCACATGCCTAAATATTTTTGCTATTCCGTCCATCATTCTATGGACCCATGCTCTTCCTCGAGCTTATACACAATCACCTTTGAAACTCCCTTGATATCGAAAATCGAATCTGGGATCTCATTCTAGACATCATCGTTACTAGAATTCTATGCTTGCACCGCAACCTTCCTCATATAGTAATATGACTCTCTATTGATAAGAAAGAATAAATATTCACTAGGTAGATACTCTACTTAATTAGTCTATCAATGATAACTTATACACTACCACGACCCGATTAGTGGTACTCAATCTCAACAACCATTTAAATACAACTCTCACGGTTGTAATCAGCTCACCACTCGCAGAATCATTGCTGCCTTACTATGGTCCACCACTGACCCACTGTAGTCATTCATTTTCCCTGAAGTCTTAATAGCTAACCATACAGAGTCCATACATCTCGTATCAAATCCTTCTAAGGAGGTAACATAATCACCATTCATGATTCATGAAGAACACTCCTGATCCTGACATACATACATGACATGAAGCAGATAAAATTGCAGAAGAGTTTCAATCAAGGCAACGATAGCAGGTTAATACCATTCTTAATTATATGCCTTCAATAGAAGACTTAACTCAAAGGTTCGTCTAGTCCTTTTTGAAACATGGTCCTGGATTATCTCAAGATAGGACCTTCTAAGATAGATAGCCCGTTCATGGCGATTACACGAATTAAACCTTTACCAACTACTATTACGGTTGGGTATTGCACAGTCATCAGAAGGAATGTCAATCTTCCGAACCGTAATACAACCTTCCCGGCTTCAACCATCATCACTGTATTCCTTTGGCACACACGCCTATAATTATCCTCTTACCTTTAAAGTGTCGGCCACCTCTTTGGCCTTTCCTGATAGTAAAATTTCCTTACAGTCAATGTCGTCTTAACCACTTTCACTAATTTTCTACCCTATTTCCGATCACTGCTTGAGTGAAGATGTTTTCCTTAAAATCAGATGAGTAAAAAAAAATATCACCATTTTTCCATAAGTTATTGCCTCAGTCTTTAGAGGTTAATCACTGTCACGACTGACTCTCAATCATACTTAGAACATCTTTTATCTTAAGTCCTACTTGCCCTGAACAATTTCGACCATTACTGGTTCGATCCATAATTTCTCGTGGTGTAACACGTGCCCCACTTGGCATCATTATAATTACGTCATATTTCCTTTATCCACATTTCTATTCTTGAGAATTTTGAATATTACCTTTTTCCTTGTAAAACCTCTAAGGTTATCCTTCAATCGTTCCTCCTGTATTCCCTAGATATAAGGCATATCAAAATACCATTTACTAATACTAGAACCATTGTCTATATACTTCTGAAAAATTTCTCCACTGATCCTTAAAGGTTATTAATACCTTAATCCTTTCCAATTCATACTGTCAAAACTCATACTATCCCTATTAAGGGTGAAATGCCAACCTTTAGGCATTCCCCTATGATTCGTTTTAAGTTACCGATGTTCTATCCTTAATTCCACCTTTAAAAAGGTACACGCATCCTTCCATGGATAAATCAAGTCATATATCCCTGATAAGGGTGTCTTATTCAATCATTCCCACCTCGATAGTACATGTCTAATTTCACAATAACATCTGTATTCAAAATGGGGTCAATCAATATGGCCTCCAAAAGATAACAACGGTTATCCGCTTGTCTTGCCTAATTTGGTAACGATAACAAGGATGTTCTGGAAGATATTGGTCGTGTTCAACGTGAACTTCTTCTTAATAATTCCTTATTTACTTTTGTTGTTTATCTCAACAGTCATCTCAATGTTGGGATACCTCTCATACCCGGCGTCTCCCTTTCTGAGTATCGAGCCACCGGTCTTACATTTCACATTATTGAAGGTCACTTCCTTCATCCAATTTTCCTACTTTCTTACTTTCTTGTCTCCTTAGTCTATCCGCGTCTTATTATTTATCCTTCGAACTATCTAAAGGTTTCCTTGAATCCTCCCAACTTAAAGGGGATAAAATGTACATAACTCGTATGCCTTCAACCATCAACTTTATCTCATGGTGAATCACCCTCATACCAATGATTACATACTTTCCTATTTCTATTTCTACGAGTCTTTAGGGTTTCCTCATACCCGACTCCCTTATCATACCTCAAACTCTATTGCCTTTATATTCCTTTCCACTTCAATTCCTTTTTATTTTCCTTTCTCTTATCCTTATTTCATGAACCAACACAACATAAGCATTGATTTCAAACATCCCGTCATTCTGGATTCGTGTCCTCAGAACGAATCTTGATAACTTTTACAACTTAGATTCATAATTCATCATACTCGTCTGCCTTTGTTCTGGCTCTAAAGCTTTTACACTATCTCCATAACCTTGGGAATTACTTTCCCGAAAACAATTGACTGAACTTTAATCAGTTTATTCTAACCTCTGGCTCCGTGCCTTTCTTGGTCTTTCACCAGTGGTGGCCCTTCTCTTAGGAGGGTAAGTGACAAAACAGTCTTTTGTGATTCATCAATCATTTAGAATTTCAAATGATTCCTATATTTCCTTTAGCCAGGCTCTTGCCTCGACTGGGTCAGCTTGTTCCTTGGAACTCTAAGGGCTTAGCGACTTAAAGGCCCTGAAAGAATTTCTCACCGCATTGTTTCCTCAAGGTGGTGGTTGGGGATAATAGACTAAGTTCTGTCTAGACAGGTCCATAAATTGCCGTATAGGAGTACCGTCTCGGGTCTCCTTTCCTTACTCGACTTTCTGTTTCCTTAGTATGAAATGTTTCATCCTTCTCCCATACTTGGGGTTATCTTATACGTTAAAATCCTCATTTTCCACTTCATTATGTTATGGGTTCCTTCTATCTTGATGGCGTCCTCCCTGACTATCACATTCAGGGTTTGCTCTAAATCTTATTCCTCAAACTAGCTTTCATCTAAGATTTCATCTTTAAGCTCTTGAACGTTTGGAACTCAAATTCTGTAGGAATACCTCATTATTCCCTTATCATTTTTCTCGGTATTAATCTTTTATCTATTTGTTGGCTCTCTGCCTTCATTCATCACTTTTTCTGGCACAATATGTTCTTTTCCAATAATTCGGTCTGTATTGCAATCTCAAACAGCTTTTCGGTACCGGCTCCGGTTACCTTCACTTCTATTTCCATTTTCTCAAAATCTCTTATAAACTCTCCCAAAGACATTATTATCTTGAGTCTCTCCATTTTACTAAGGGCATCAGCCACCACATTGGCTTTCCCCGAATGATAAAGAATCTCCCAATCATAATTCTTGATTAGCTCTAACCGCCTTTTCTGGCGTATGTTGAGCTCTTTCTGCGTGAAAATGCACTAGAGCACTTATGGCTTGTGTAAATCTCACACTTCTCTCCATACAAGTAGTGCCTCCTATATTTAGGGCAAAACTATTACCACGAGCCCACGCTCATGGGTGGGGATATCGAATTTTATATTCCCTTAATTATCTTGACGCGTACGCGATTACCTTGCTGTGCTGTATAAGAAGCACCCTAATTCCTTATGCGAAGCGTCACTACAATTCACAAAATCTCCTTTTTCATCCGGCAACGCCAACATATGGGTCGCCACCAACCTTTGCTTTAGTTGTTAAAATCTTTTCTCGTATTTCTCTGTCCATTCAAACTTCTTAGTCTTACGAGTAAGCCGCTTCAAAGGGGCTACTATCTTTACAAATTTGAACGAACCTCCGGTAGTGACCGGCCAATCCTACCTCTGGTAGTCGACCTAACCATGGTCATCAATTCATCAGTGGTCCTTTATTCATTCTTGTCAGGATCCTCCATGGGATCCTTCTCAGCAATAATCCCTTCTAGGACAACATCCTTAACCGCTACATCCTTAATATGAACATCATCCGGTCTCATGTTAGGACGCTCTATCGAATCCACAATCTGATCTCCAATAATTAATAAAACATCATCGCATTGTTGCTCCTCAACCTTAGGGTTTGGAGTCCCGCTACCATCTACGATAACGAACTACGCTTCTATCACGGTATTTATAAGGGTTCCCATAATGGTTTTAACTGTCAGTACTACGTTAGGTAGCCCGACTATGAACTTGGCAAGAGTTCTTATTTATCTTAGTGAACTTATTATCTTAATGCCACATCATCTCTGAGGTTTATAACGCTTGGCTCTGATACCACTTCTGTAACAGCCCCAAATCCGGGGTCGGGGATCCGGGTTGTCACGAGTTCTATTTCCCTTAATAACACCCAATCTTAATACACAATCAACTACTCTGTACTGTGACCCCACAATAAACACACACACCACAAGTTATAGTCTCAGAGATGAATATCCAAAAATAATTACAAGTCGTTTTATTCCACAATTATATGTCAATACACCTTAAAAAGGTTTCTGAATAGATTTACATTTCTTTGCCATTATTATAATTGATAAAGATACATAAGTCTAGTACATCAAAAGTTGAAAGCCTAGCCTATTGGTAGTTCCTACCTCAGCTACAGCGACATCAACGCCTATAGGAAACTGCGGAACGTTTCCTAATCGCTTGCGAATCGGGAGCTTGGTCATGTTCATCTTTTCTATCTGTTGTTGTGTGATGAAAGAAGAAAGCAAGGGTGAGCAGCAAGTCCACCAAAATAATATGTATAATGATTAACAATATATGAGCCTTCTCATAGTACTCATGAAAGTCTTGGTCAAAAGAAATGAACCAAGTTGATATCTTAATGCGATGAAGTCACAAAATATTCAGTATATATATATATATACATATATATATACTTTTCAAAATATTGGAAGTCCTCTTCCATGCATAATATACACAAAGTCCCAGTGTATAACTGTATAAAAAAATATCGTTGCAAGGTGATCTCATATATCTAACCTTGTCTCAACATTTTTCTGAAAATCTTTGTCATTCATAAGACAATTATTAACTAGATATAAGTTTAAAAGATGAAGTTACCAAATACTTCACTACACTTATATCATTTATAAAGCTACTTGAACTACCATTGTTCAAAGTATAATGAGCTTTCAACAGTTCATCACATAGATGAGACTACAAGACAAGATTTGAATAGATTAAATCTTTAAAATATTATTAAAGGAAATGAAGTTATGACATACTTCATTAAGTTCTGATATATATATATATATATCCACATATACATCTGCCTTTATACATTTCCTGAAAACCTCTGCCATGTAAAGTATGAACAGAATTGCAATATCCAATAAATTTGGAAAGGAAAAGAATTTTGGCATAAACCAGATATCTTGCTGATCAAGCAAATATACCCATAAGTAACCTTTTCTACTAGTAGATGGACGAATTCCCCACTGGTCATCACCCTGGTCTCAATAGGACCTTAAGCTGGACTGCCACTCAGCCACTTATGCATTTGATGGACTCCCACTGAGCCACTTACACTATCATGGACGCCCACTGAGCCCATGTTGCTTATGCCGACTCAATAGATGGACTTACTTCCCGAACGTTGGGTAAGTAATCAATTCATTTACCAAAACTGCAACCTTGTTGCGAATATAAAATACACCACAGAGCCGGATCCCTCAGGTTTTGAGCGAGTATTTAAATCCCCTTAAAAAGGAAGATCTTAAATATAAAAATGAGTTTTGGGATCCGCTCTAACTTTTAAAAATCATTTTGAAGACTCGAAAATACTTTAAAGAGTGTTTGGAGTAAAGCTGATTTAATGAAGTAAATCAGTCCCCAGTATATTTAGAAAATGTCTGAATATTATTATTTAAATAATATTCCCATAAAGAATAATCTTTATAAAAATAATTGAAGTAGAAGTATTAAAACTTATACTTGAAACGAGTATTAAATAACCAAAGATATACTTATACGAAAGTACTATCTTTATTTGAATAATCGAAAATAAGTTTGATTATTGACACCTTATTCTTTAATAAAATAAAGAATATATTGCAGTAATAAGCGGAGTCATAATACCTCGAATGAATATTATAAATAATATTCATAAAATAAAGGAGTCGTACATCCTCAAATGAATATCCAAGTAATATCCAATAATAATATAAAAGAGTCATAAGCCCTCGAATAATATTCGAATAATATTCATTTAATAAAATAAAGAAGTCATAAGCCCTCGAATGAATATTCATAATAATATTCATTAAATAAAATAAAGAAGTCATATATCCTCAAATGAATACTCAAATAATATTCAATTAATAAAATTAAAGGAGCCATAAGTCCTCGGATGAATATTCGAAATAATATTCAATAATAAAATAAAGTTATCGAATAAACCTTATTCGATTAATAGTTTTGAAAACTATAACCATATATATATATAAATATATATATATACATATATACAAAATCTACTCGGGATCCTCGACTCCCGGTTTTAGAAAATGTTTTCACCTTTTGGGTCCTTATAATAAGGGTATATGCAAATTACCGCTATCCTCTAGCATAGGTATTATCAACTGAACCAATCAGATATATATGGCAAGAATACGAAACAGGCGTGCATATATATTCCATAACATCATGCTTCAATATATCGCAACATTTGCTAATTAACCAACATGCATCTATCGCAAGATAATGCATATACACATATACATCACAACAACAGTATAACGGGTAGAAAACTTGCCTGAGCGACTGGGGGTTACGAATGGCTCGGGACGAGTCTGGTAACCTATAAACAACAAGTAAGTTGGAATTAAACCAAAGTCACTTGTAAATCTATACTCTAACCAACTCAGACTCTAACGCTCGTTTTGCGCTTACTGATTCTCTTAAGTCACTCGAGTACCCTCGGCTCCACCATTTTTAATAAATTAACCATTATGAGTTTTAAGGCGATTCCTTTGCGAGTGTCTTACCAACTGCCTATTACACCTTACATAAATGTTTCATACTTCAATTAGTCCTTTAAGGTCTTTAACCTATGTTTCAAAGTAAGGTGAGGGGTAAGGGTTCGTTCGCGAAACGTCATTACTTAAAACGGCCGTTTCTCCTAAACCGTTCATCGGAATCGAACGAACTACATATCAAAACGAAGCTCGTAACATGAGCTATCTATACATGGCAATGGTCATAATCTAGCTGGGGGTTTTCGGGTCCTAATATTATGCACAAAAATAGTCTAAAGAAAACCGGACGTTACGACGGCTATGTTTACGCGATTTCCCAAATTTAAACCATTCAAAACCAACCACAATTCAACCCCAAATCAATCATACAACCAACATCCCTCCAAACCACATCATAACAGCCCCAACAAATCCACATTAACCATTTATACTTATTCCCCACATGAACTAAAAGCTTTACTTAGGTTCTTTAACTAATTATCAAGATTTACAACTCCAACAATACCACAAAACCAACTAATCTCTACAACTCAACCAAACTTCAAACAATCAAGCATCATGCCTCACATATAATATATCAACCATATTCATTCCTAATTACTCAAAACTAAAGCTAGGGTTTGTAGTTTATACCTTTCTTGGAGAGTGGAGAATCAAGAGAATGGCTTGGAATCACCCTTAAAGTCCTTATCCAAGCTTAATCTAAACAAAACTTCAAGAACACAAATTTTAGTTCTTGAAAAACACTATTCACCATCTTCTTCCATGATTTATAGAAAAAGATTGGCTTGGAATTAGAAGCTTAAACTTATAGGAAGTATGTAACTATCCATGGGGAAGCTTAGATAATTACCTTGCTAAATAGTAAATGGTGGAGCTTGGATCTTCATTTTCCTAAGAAAGAAGCCGAGAGCTTCAATGGAAAAAAGAGGGTTTTGTGTTTTGTTTGGTGAAATGAAATGTTTTTGGCTTGGTTGGTTGCTTTTTGATTTGTTTTAGGTTAATTACCTAATTAACCTTGATTTTGTGTGGTTATAATTCAACCACACTTCCTTCCCTCATATGTCATGCTTGTGTCATGCTATGATGTCATCTTTCCCTCCTTGTCCTCTTCTCATTGGTTGGGTGACATCATCCTCTCTAATCCCTTTGATTAACTTCCTAATTGTTTGCCTAATGACCGCTGATCTGTTATACGGTTCGCTTAACTTTCGTTTTCGTTTATCGTTTGAAGGATCATACCCGGGATCTTATTACTTAGGTTCCCTTAAACTTTCTCAATACATTATATTCCTTTTTATGATCCTCTATTATAATCCTTTAATTTAAATCCTCTTCATCCTGTTACCTTATACTCAATTCTCTTAGTATCAAGTGGATTTCCGGGAAAATCAAAGTGTTCGGATTTGGATTCTGACGATCTTTACATACACTTATATCCCATATAAAGTACTAATAAAATCTCAGAATATCCATATCAGAACCCCTACATAGTGTGGCATGAAAAGTTTTCTCATTCAGCAAAAACACTATTCATAAGGGTTTCAAAAATTTCCAAAAATTGGGGTTATTACAATCTACTATTAGAAAAGGTTACTTATTGGTATCTTTGCCTGATCAGTAAGATATCAGGTTTATGCCAAAATTCTTTCCTTTCCAAATTTATTGGATATTTCAAACTCTATTCATACTTTACATGACAGAGGTTTTCAGGAAATATATAAAGAAGATGTATATGTGGATATATATATATATATATATCAGAACTAAATGAAGTATATCATAACTTCATTTCCTTTAATAATATTTCAAAGATTTAATCTATTCAAATCTTCTCTTGTAGTCTCATCTATGTGATGAACTGTTGAAAGCTCATTATAACTTGAACGGTGGTAGTTCAAGTAGTATTCAGAAAAGATATAAGTATATTGGAGTATCTTGTAACTTCATCTTTTAAACTTATATCTAGTAAATGATTATCTTATGCATGACAAAGATTTTCAGAAAAACGTTGAGACAAGGTTAGATATATGAGATCACCTTGCAACGATATTTTTTTTATACACTTATAAACTGGAACTATGTGTATATTATGCATGGAAGAGGACTTCCAATATTTTGAAAAGTATATATGTATATATACTGAATATTTTGCGACTTCATCGCATTAAGATATCAAACTTGGTTCATTTCTTTTGACCAAGACTTTCATGAGTACTATGAGAAGACTTATATATTGTTAATCATTATACATATTATTTTGGTGGGCTTGCTGCTCACCCTTGCTTTCTTCTTTCATCACACAACATCAGATAGACAAGATGAACAGGACCAAGCTCCCGATTCGCAAGCGGTTAGAAAGCGTTCTGCAGTCTTCGGGAAGCGTTGAGGCCGCTGTAGCTGAGGTAGGAGCTACCAGTAGGCTAGGTTTTCAACTATTGAGGAACCAAACTTATGTATAATATGAATTGTAATAATGGCAAGGAAATGTAAATTTATTCAGAAACCTTTTAAGGTGTATTGGCAGATAATTGTGGTTTTTTTTTATGTTCATCTCTGAGACTATAACGTGTGGGGTGTGTGTTTATTGTGGGGTCACAGTACAAAGTAGTTGAGTAATTATTAAGATTGGGTGATATTAAGGGAAATGGAACTCGTGACAACCCGGATCCCCGACCCCGGATCTGGGGGTGTTACAGAAGTGGTATCAGAGCTAAGCGTTATAAACCTCAGAGATGATGTGACGTTAAGATAATAAATTCACTAAGATAATAAGAACTTTTGCCAAGTTCATAGTCGGACTACCTAATGTAGTACTGACAGTTAAAACCCTTATGGGAACCCTTATAAATATCGTGATAGAAGCGTAGTTCGTTAGCGTATATGGTAGCGGGACTCCGAACCCTGAGGTTGAGGAGCAACAACGCGATGATGTTTTATTACTTATTGGAGATCAGATTATGGATCCGATAGAGCGTCCTAACGCGGGACCGGATGATGTTCATATTGAGGATGTAGCGGTTGAGGATGTTGTCCTAGAAGGGATTGTTGCTGAGAAGAATCCCGTGGAGGATCCTGACAAGAATGAATAAAGGACCACTGAGGAATTGATGACTATGGTTAGGGCGACTACCAGAGGTAGGATTGGCCGGTTACTATCAGAGGTTCGTTTAAGTTCCTAAAGATAGTAGCCCCTTTAACGCGGCTTACTCGTAAGACTGAGAAGTTCGAATGGACAGAGAAATACGAGAACAACTTTCAAGAACTGAAGCAAAGATTGGTGATGGCCCTTATGTTGGCATTGCCGGATGGAAAAAGGAGATTTTTTGGTTTATATTGACGCTTCGCATAAGGAATTAGGGTGCTCTTATACAGCACAACAAGGTACTCGCGTACGCGTCAAGAAAATTAAGGGAATATAAAATTCGATATCCCCACCTATGAGCTTGGGCTCATGGCAATAGTTTTGCCCTAAAGATTGGAGGCACTACTTGTATGGAGAGAAGTGCGAGAATTACCTAAGCCATAAGTGCTCTAGTACATTTTCACGCAGAAAAGAGCTCAACATGCGCCAAATGAGGTGGTTAGAGCTAATCAAGGATTACGATTATGAGATTCTTTATCATTCATGGAAAGCCAATGTGGTGGCTGATGCCCTTAGTAAAAAGGAGAGACTCAAGATGATAATGTCTTTGAGAGAGTTTACAAGAGATTTTGAGAAAATGGAAATAGAAGTGAAGGTAACCGGAGCCGGTACCGAAAAGATGTTTGAGATTGCAATACAGTCCGAATTATCGGAAAAGAACATATTATGCCAGAAAAAGTGATGAATGAAGGCAGAGAGCTAACAATTAGATAAAAGATTAATACCAAGAAAGATGATAAGGGAATAATGAGGTATTCCCACAGAATTTGGGTTCCAAATGTTCTAGAGCCTAAAGATGAAATCTTAGATGAAAGCTAGTTTGAGGAATAAGATTTAGAGCAAACCTTGAATGTGATAATCAGGGAGGTCGCAATTAAGATATAAAGAACCCGGAATGTAATAAAGTGGAAAATGAAGATTTTAAATTAAAAGATGACCCCAATTATGGGGAGTAGGAAGAAATATTTAGACTAAGAAAGCAAAAGTCGAGTGAGATAAGGAGACCCGAGACGGTACTCCTATACGGAAATTCATGGACCTGTCTAAAAAGAACTTAGACTATTATCCCCAACCACCACCTTGAGGAAACAATGCGATAGGAAATTCTTTCATGACCTTTAAATCGCTAAGCTCTCAGAGTTCCAAGGAACAGGTTGACCCAGTCGAGGCAATAGCCTGGCTAAAGGAAATATAGGAATCATTTGAGATTCTAAATGATTGACGAATCACAAAAGACTGTTTTGTCACTTACCCTCCTAAGAGAGAGGCCACCCGCTGGTGAAAGGCCAAGGAAGGCATGGAGCTAGAGGTTAGAATAAACTGATTAAAGTTCAGTCAATTATTTTCGGGAAAGTAACTCCCAAGGTTATGAAGGTAGTATAAAAAACTTTAGAGCCAGAACAAAAGCGGACAAGTATGATGAATTATGAATTTAAGTTGTAAAAGTTGTCAAGATTCGTTCTGAGGACACGAATCTAGAATGACGGGATGTTTGAAATCAATGCTTATGTTGTGGTTGTAATGGAAACGAAAATAAAAGACTGAAAAGGGTAGGAGTATAAAAGGATATAAAGGAAATAGAGTTGAGAAGTGATAAGGGAGTTGGGTATGGGAAACCCTAAGAAACCCTTGCAATAAATATAGAGAAGTGTGTCATCATCAGTGCGATGGTGACTGATCATGAGATAAATTCAAGGTTTGAAGACGTAAGCGATACGTATAGTTAATTCCCTTGAAGTTGACAGTATTCGATGAAACTTTGAGATAGATCGATTGATTAATAAGGAAACGCGGATGGACTGAGGAGTCAAGAAAGTAAGAAATTAGGAAAATTGGATGAAGGAAGTGACCTTCAAGAATATGAAGTGTAAGACCGGTGGCTTGATACCCATAAAGGGAGACGTCATGTATGAAAGATATCCCAACATTGAGATGACTGTTGAGATAAACAACAGAAGTAAATAAGGAATTATTAAGAAGAAGTTCACGTTGAACATGACCAATATCTTCCAGAACATCCATGTTATCATTACCAAATCAGGAAAGAAAAGCGGATGACCATTGTTATCTTTTGGAGGCCATATGGATTGACCTCAATTTGAATAAGGATGCTATTATGAAGTTAGGTATAGACTATCGAGGTGGGAATGATGAATAAGATAATCTATCAAGGATATATGACTTGATTTATCCATGGATGGATGCAGGTACCTTTTAAAGGTGGAATTAAGGATAGAACATCGGTAACTTAAAATGAATCCTAGGGGAATGCATAAAGGTTGGCATTTCACCCTTAATAGGGACAATATGAGTTTTGACAGCATGATTTGGAAAGGGTTAAGGTAACAACAACCTTTAAGAATCAGTGGAGAAATTTTTCAGAAGTATATAGACAATGGTTCTAGTAATGGTAAATGGTATTTTGATATGCCCTGTATCTAGGGAATACAAGAGGAACGATTGAAGGATAACCTTAGAGGTTTTACAAGGAGAAAGGTAATATTCAAAATTCTCAAGAATAGAAATATTGATAAAGGAAATATGACGTAATTATAATGTTGCCAAGTGGGGCACGTGTTAAACCACGAGAAAGTATGGATCGAACCAGTAATGGTCGAAATTGTTCAGGGCAATTAGGACTTAAGATAAAAGATGTTCTAATTATGATTGAGAGTCAGTCATGACAGTGATTAACCTCTAAAGACTGAGGGGATAACTTATGGAAAAATGGTAATTTTTTTTTACTCATCAGATTTTAAGAAAAGCATTTTCACATAAGCTATGATTGAAATAAGGTAGAAAATTTATTTGGAGGTGGTTAAAATGACATTGATTGTAAGAAAATTTACTATCAAGAAAGGCCAAAGAGGTGGCCGACACTTTAAAGGTAAGAGGATAATTATTGGCGCTTGTGCCAAAGGAATACAGTGATAATGGTTACAGCTATGAAGGTTTATTATGGTTTGGAAGATTGACATTCCTCCTGATGACTGTGCAATACCCAACCGTAATAGTAGTTGGTAAAGGTTTAATTCGTGTAATCGCCATGAGCGGGCTATCTATCTCAGAAGGTACTATCTTGAGAATAATCAAGGACAATATTTCAAAAAGGACTAGACGAACCTTTGAGTTAAGTCTTCTATCGAAGGCATATGATTAAGAATGGTATTAACCTGCTATCGTTGCTTTGATTGAAACTCTTCTGCACTTTTATCTGCTTCATGTCATGTATGTATGTCAGGATCAGGAGTGTTCTTCATGAATCATGAATGGTGATTATGTTACCTCCTTAGAAGGATTTGATACGACATGTATGGACTCCGTATGGTTAGATATTAAGATTTTATGGAAAAGTGAATGACGACAGTAGGTCAGTGGTGGACCATAGTAATGCAGTAATGATTCCGCGAGTAATGAGTTGATTACAACCGCGAGAGTTGTATTGGAATGGGTGTTGAAATTGAGTACCACTAATCGGGTCGTGGTAGTGTATAAGTTATCATTGATAGAACATTGATAGACTAATTAAGTAGAGTATCTACCTATTGAATATTTACTCCTTCTTATCAATAGAGAGTCGTATTACTATATGAGGAAGGTTGCGGTGCGAGCATAGAATCCTAGTAACGGTGATATATAGAATGAGATCCCAGATTCGATTTTCGATGTCGAGGGAGTTTCAAAGGTAATTGTGTATAAGCTCGAGGAAGAGCATGGGTCCATAGAATGATGGACGGGATAGCGAAAATATTTAGGCATGTGAAATACGATGCTATAATACTCGATGTTGATATAAATACATATATGTTTTGTTCTCCTATGACAAACCTCTATAGTTCAGAGGTAGATTCCAAGCCAGATATTTTATGGAAATATTTTTTTTACATATATATACAATTCTCTTCAGTTCGCTCTTTTCTCTTCTTTTCATTTCATGTAAGCTGAGAAGAACAACCCTTCCAGAAGGGGAGGTATTGCCGAATGACTATCTATCTGTGTGATAGAAGCCTAGTAGGATACCATCTATTGTTTAATTGCTTGTCAAGTACTAAAGTTTGGCCACCTTCTGTACTAACTATACGATATAACAAGTGTTCATGATCATAGTGATCTCTCAACAAATTCCTTTACTTCTATATGATTGATTAAGCTTCCAAAGATAGAAGCAGCTGAAAAAGGAGTAGTAAAGTTATGGTGGTATTCAGAATGGAAACACGTTCGTGATACTAAGGTTGACGTGGTTATTAAAAGGTTATAGAACGCTAACGAGCAAAAGTGTAACCAGTATAATATTATGTACGGAAGAGAGTAACGACTACGAACTGGAAAAGGATGGGTAGTGAGAAGCAAAAGATATAATGCTAGAAGCTATGACGAGAGCCGGTGCAATAGACTTGAAAGAATTTGGAATGATCACTTAACGCAGATTAAGTTATCTCACGATAATCGATCGTATGTTAGTATCGAGGTATCTCCTTATGAGATCCTTGAGGGAAGACAATGTCGATCTCCCTTATGTTAGGATGAAGTTGTAGAGCGCAAGATGCTCGGACCCGCAGTAGTCCAAACGACCAAGGATATAATAGATCTAATCAGAGGATAGCTGGTAGTAGCCCAAGATGGACATAAGAAGTATGTTGAATTGACACGAAAGGACAAAGAATAGGAAGTAGGGGACCTAGTGTTGTTATAGGTATTCCCTTGGAAAGGAAGGATGAGGTTCGGAAAGCTAAGTCCACGAATTGTTGGACCCTTGGATATATTAAGATATATTGGGAAGATAGCATACGAGCTAGCCCTACCCCCGAACATGTAGCAAGTTCATAACGTGTTTCGCGTATCAATCTTAAGGAAGTGTAATTCGGATGCCAGACAAATAGGGGCATATGAGCACATAAACATGCAACCCGACGTAACCTATATGGAGTAACCAGGAAAGGTTATAGATTGAAAAAGGAACAAGTGCTTAGGAGAAGGATTATCAAACTATTCAGAGTTTGATGGAAGAACCACAATGTGGGAGAATTTCCTTGAGAATTAGAAAGTTTAATGCTAAGAGAGTATCCCTATTCATTTTCTATCTGATTCCGGGACGGAATCCTTTTAAGGAGGGGAGACTGTAATAACCCCAATTTTTGGAAATTTTGAAACCCTTATGAATAGTGTTTTTGCTGAATGAGAAAACTTTTCATGCCACACTATGTAGGGGTTCTGATATGGATATTCTGAGATTTTATTAGTACTTTATATGGGATATAAGTGTATGTAAAGATCGTCAGAATCCAAATTCAAACACTTTGATTTTTCTCGGAAATCCACTAGATACGGAAAGAATTGAATATAAGGTAACAGGATACGAAGGATTTAAATTAAAGGATTATAAGAGAGGATCATAAAAAGGAATATAATGTATTGAGAAAGGTTAAGGGAACCTAAGTAATAAGATCCCGGGTATGATCCTTCAAACGATAAACGAAAATGAAAGTTAAGCGAACCGTATAACAGATCAGCGGTCATTAGGCAAACAATTAGGAAGTTAATCAAAGGGGATTAGAGAGAGAGTGATGTCACCCAACCAATGAGAGGAGGACAAAGAGGGATGGATGACATCACAGCATGACATAGGCATGACATGGGAAGGAAGGAGATGTGGTGGCTTTTTAACCATACAAAATCAAGGGCAACTAGGTAATTAACTAAAACAAACACAAAATCAAACCAACCAAGCCAAGCAAATCATTTTCATCAAAAAATCAAAAAGAAACCAAGGCATTGTTCTTCATAGCTCTCGGCTTTTTACTATTGCAAAGGGAGAGAAATTCAAAATCAAAGATCCAAGCCTCCTAAATTGGTAAGATAATTCCCTAATCATCTTTATGCTTAGTTAGGGCTATATCATGAGTTTAAGCCATCAATTCCTTCTCAATCTTCTTCATTTAATCAATGAAGAAGACAATGAATAGTGTTTTCAAGTTTTTAACTTGAAATTTTTCTTGATTTCCTTGAAGATCCAAGCATTCCTAAGACTTCTCAAAGCTTCTTAAGGCTTCCTAGCTCCTCCCACCACTTCAAGGAAGTTATATCATCTCCAAACCCTAGATTCCTATGTATTATAAGATGATTTTGATTAGTAGGGTGATATTGTAGCTTAATGTTTGTGATTTAGAGTTTGGGATTGAAATGGTATTGAAATGGAATGGTAAATGTTGTTGTTTTGGTTAAAAGATTGTAGTATAGTTAAAGTTAAGCTTAGGCATAAGTATTAATGTTGGAATTGAATTGATTGGGGCTGTTATGATGAGATAAGGATGGATGTTGGTTGTGTGTTTGATTTGAGGTTGAATTGTGGTTGGTTTTGAATGGTTTAAAATTGAGAAATCGCGTAAACATAGCCGTCGTAACGTCCGATTTTCTTTAGACTGTTTTTGTGCATAACATTAGGACCCGAGAACCCCCTGCTAGATTATGACCATTGCAATGTCTAGATAGCTCGTGTTACGAGCTTCGTTTTGATATGTAGTTCGTTCGATTCCGATGCACGGTTTAGGAGAAACGACCGTTTCAAGTAACGGCGTTTCGCGAACGAAACTTTTCCCCTCGCCTTACTTTGAAACATAGGTTAAAGACCAAAAAGGGTTAATTAATGTATGAAACATTTATGGTAAGTGTGTTAGGCAGTTGGTAAGCCACTCGCGAAGGAATCGCCTTAAAACTCATAAAGGTTAAATTATTAAAAATGGTGGAGCCGAGGGTACTCGAGTGACTTAAGAGAATCAGTAAGCGCAAAATGAGCGTTAGAGTCTGAGTTGGTTAGAGTATAGATTTACAAGTGACTTTGGTTTAATTCCAACTTACTTGTTGTTTATAGGTTACCAGACTCGTCCCGAGCCATTCGTAACCCCCAGTCGCTCAGGCAAGTTTTCTACCCGTTATATTGTTGTTGTGATGTATATGTGTATATGCATTATCTTGTGATAGTGCATGATTGTTATTAGCAAATTTTGCGATATATTGGAGCATGCGGATATGGTATATATGCATGTCTGTTTCGTAATCTGGTTATCTATCTGTTGATTTCAATGCTTATAGTTGCATAATACCTATGCTAGAAATAAGCAAGTAGTTGCGTATACCCTTAATATAGGGGATAAAAGGTGAACATATTTCTAAACCGGGAGTCGATGTTCCCGAGTATATTATATATATATACATATATTTATATATATATATGGTTATAGTTTTTAAAACTATTGATCGAATAAGGTTTATTCGATACCTTTATTTTACTTAATTGAATATTCATCCGAGGACTTATGACTCCTTTATTTTATTATTGAATATTATTTCGAATATTCATCCGAGGACTTATGACTCCTTTATTTTATTATTGAATATTATTTCGAATATTCATTCGAGGGCTTATAACTCAGTTCATTTTATTATTTGAATATTATTTGAATATTCATTCGAGGGCTTATGACTCAGTTTATATTATTATTGAATATTACTTGGATATTCATTTGTGGATGTATGACTCCTTTATTTTATGAATATTATTTATAGTATTCATTCGAGGTATTATGACTCCACTTATTACTTAATAATATTCTTTATTGTATTAAAGAATAAGGTGTCGATAATCAAACTTTTTTTGATTATTCAAATAAAGATATTACTTTCGTATAAGTATATCTTTGATTATTTGCTATTCATTCGAGTATAAGTTTTCCAACTTCTACCTCCATTATTCTTTATGGGAATATTATTTAAATAATAATATTCAGATATTTCTTTCATATTGGGACTGATTTATTTCATAAATCAGCATTACTCCAAACATTCTTAAAAATGTTTTCGAGTCTTCAAAATGAATTTAAAAAGGGTAGAGCGGATCCCAAAACTTGTTTTCAAATTCAAGATCTTCCATTTTAAGGGGACTTGAATACTCGCTCAAAAATCTAAGGGATCCGGCTCTATGGTGTATTTTATATTCGCAACAAGGTTGCAGTTTTGGTAAATGAATTGATTACTTACCCAACGTTCGGGAAGTAAGTCCATCTATTGAGTCGGTATAAGCAACATGGGCTCAGTGGGCGTCCATGATAGTGTAAGTGGCTCAGTGGGAGTCCATCAAATGCATAAGTGGCTGAGTGGCAGTCCAGCATAAGGTCCTATTGCGACCAGGGTGATGACCAGTGGGGAATTCGTCCATCTACTAGTAGAAAAGGTTACTTATTGGTATCTTTGCCTGATCAGCAAGTTATCAGGTTTATGCCAAAATTCTTTCCTTTCCAAATTTATTGGATATTTCAAACTCTGTTCATACTTTACATGACAGAGGTTTTTAGGAAATTTATAAAGAAGATGTATATGTGGATATATATATATATCAGAACTAAATGAAGTATATCATAACTTCATTTCCTTTAATAATATTTCAAAGATTTAATCTATTCAAATCTTGTCTTGTAGTCTCATCTATGTGATGAACTGTTGAAAGCTCATTATAACTTGAACGGTGGTAGTTCAAGTAGTATTCGGAAAAGATATAAGTATATTGGAGTATCTTGTAACTTCATCTTTTAAATTTATATCTAGTAAATGATTATCTTATGCATGACAAAGATTTTCAGAAAAATGTTGAGACAAGGTTAGATATATGAGATCACCTTGCAACGATATTTTTTTATACAGTTATAAACTGGAACTATGTGTATATTATGCATGGAAGAGGACTTCTAATATTTTGAAAAGTATATATGTATATATACTGAATATTTTGCGACTTCATCGCATTAAGATATCAAACTTGGTTCATTTCTTTTGACCAAGACTTTCATGAGTACTATGAGAAGACTCATATATTGTTAATCATTATACATATTATTTTGGTGGGCTTGCTGCTCACCCTTGTTTTCTTCTTTCATCACACAACATCAGATAGACAAGATGAACAGGACCAAGCTCCCGATTCGCAAGCGGTTAGAAAGCGTTCTGCAGTCTTCGGGAAGCGTTGAGGCCGCTGTAGCTGAGGTAGGAGCTACCAGTAGGCTAGGTTTTCAACTATTGAGGAACCAAACTTATGTATAATATGAATTGTAATAATGGCAAGGAAATGTAAATTTATTCAGAAACCTTTTAAGGTGTATTGGCAGATAATTGTGGTTTTTTTTATGTTCATCTCTGAGACTATAACGTGTGGGGTGTGTGTTTATTGTGGGGTCACAGTACAGAGTAGTTGAGTAATTATTAAGATTGGGTGATATTAAGGGAAATGGAACTCGTGACAACCCGGATCCCCGACCCCGGATCTGGGGGTGTTACAACAGAGCTGTGGGTTCACTCATAGTACCTTCCTTGTTTGCTGCATCGAGTGCAGTTTCTCCCTCTTCACTCATAGTGTCCTTATACTCCAGGGACTTATCTAAGAGAGTTAAAGTTATATTTATTGGCTCTAGAGGGTGGTTATGAATTTACGGGAAAACAAATTCAATTCCTCTTGTATCTATTTGCTCTTGAGCATGTTGTGCGTGAAAGGCACCAAGGTGTAATGAATCAATATCAACTAAATCATCAAAAATAGTACTCAGAGAAGATTCATTCATACCTATGAGATCTGGCCTGTAGACATCTGCTTCTAATTGTGTGGGCACAAAATCTTCTTGTTGTTGTTCAGCAACTTTAGGTTTAATCTCTTATGGCTATTCAGCAATGACATATTGTGGATCAATTTCCATTTGTTGAGCTTCAGCTTCAGGCTGTTAAACATTTTGCTGAGCACCCTGTTGACTTGTACCAGCTTTATCTTGATGTGTAGCCTCAAATGACTGAGCAATTGTAGCAAAGTACTCTTTTATGAAGCCTGTCAAATAAATAGGGGTTATTATTGGGATAAGGTGTCTGTATGAGCAGCTTAGCCACCATTTTTGAAGATATCACTTGAGAGTCTTCCAAATTATCACTGTGAACCAGGGATTTCTGATCTTATGTCAGCTTTCTATTAAGAACATTATGGAGAAACCTGACATACAAGATGTGATCTTGTTCTAAGCTTGGTTCTCTAAGATCTCCTCCATGAACAGACATCCAAAGTTGATTCGATGATTGTAAGCAACAACTCATCCAATTTCTTGACTGAACTGTGTCAGTGCATAAAATCCACCGGTCTTGGGAGCTAGAGAGTAAGACAGAATGTTAAAAAAACAGGTTTCATGGTTTTGGTAGATGACTTTAATTGAAGTGCTTTGGAATGCTGCCATTGATTATGGTGCTCTTGATGGCTTTGAAGAAGTTATACAGTTCCCATTTTGGTGGTAATCTAACAAAATTATCTCGAGGGAGATGGAGAAACTCATTGAAATCATCCTCAGTGATTCTAATCGTGTCATCACCAATGAAGAAAGAGAAATCTAGCTTATAGTCATCTAATGTGTCTTCAGCTATAGTGTGCACATATCCGAGGAGATCAACATATTACTGGACATTAGTAATAAAAGCATAGTACACAATCGAGTGCTCGTTCAGAAAACGGATCCATTTTTCAAAATCACCCATTTTAATTGGATCACGTTCGATAACCGAGACATAATTTTTTTTAGTATCTTAATTTTATCCGCCATTTTAATTAAAAAATGAGAATAAAATTTTGATTGTAAAATAAATTAATTGTGCACTTAAATTAAAACTGAAATTAAAAACAACTCACACAAATAAACGGAACAAATATTCGAGGTAAACCCTAGAGAGAAAATGAGTCTAATAACCAATTTTAAAATAACAACTAATTAACCAAACACGACCTTAGGTACAAGAAACCACAGTTTTGGATCTCTTTGAATCCTTGGTGAAATTAAGCGAAATTAGTATCAAACTGATGTCCTTGTTATGGGCTTTAAGAATCTATAATTTTTTTAGATTTTGGAAGAGTTTTGGTAGGGTATCAATTGATTTAAAAAATGTTCTTCTTTCTCTCTTCTTGCGACTATAAGTCTGTGTATATATAAGTGAATGGAAAAAGGTAGATTGTGTATATGTACTCACAAAAAATAAAAGAAATCTCTAAGTAGTTAACTCGTGACCACAGTGAAACAGGTCGCAAGTAAGTAAGTTAAGTTGTAACTTGCGACTAGAGTGGAGCCAGGTTGCAAGTAAAGAAGTTAGAAAATTTGAACTCCTAACTTGCGACTAGAGTGGAGCTAGGTAGCAAGTAAAATAGTAACTCAAATATTTGCTAAGTGCTGAGTTCCTTGTCGTCGCCAGTTATATTTATATAAATTTAACTTTGCGACCCCAAGGTCAAGTACTTGATACTCAGAAAAATTATTTGTTGATCCACAATATTTATTTTGTTACATATATTATTATCCTTTTTCATAAATGAAATGGATCAAATAATCCAAAAAAATAATATGCTGCTTGAATATTAATTGTATGAATTCTCTAAATATCAATTAATTTAAAATTCATTAAATTGATAATTCACAATTTTATTCATATTTATACAATCATTACCCTTAATTTGATGAATGCTGCAAATATCCTTTAATTTTAATGAACCTCTTTAAATAAGTAATTTGAAGTCCAGTAAAATTAATAAATCACAACTTTGATTATTAAAATTAAAATATTTATTGACATTAAATAACAAGTGAACTTATCCAAGGAAAAGAGCAATTATTGATTTCTAATTTAATTAATTAGAAAGATTTAACATCCCAAGTTCACTAACTAACTTAGAGAAAGTGTTTTCATCTTGTGATTTTGTGAAGATGTATGCAATTTGATCCTCTGTGGGTACAAAATGTAATTTCATATTGCCATTTGTGACATGCTCTCTGATAAAGTGATACCTGATATCAATATGTTTTGTTCTTGAGTGCTGAACTGGATTGTTGGAGATTGCTATGACACTAGTATTGTCACAGAAAATTGGAATCTTTGACATTAACAGATCATAATCCTGGAGTTGGTTCCTCATCCACAATATTTGAGCACAGCAGCTTTCAGCAACTATGTATTCAGCCTCAACAGTTGATGTGGATACTTAGTGCGACTTCTTGCTATGTCAGGATACCGACCTACTTCCAAGAAACTGACAGCTTCTTGAAGTAATTTTCCGATCAATCTTATAACCTGCAAAATCTAAATATGTATATTCAACTAGGTTAAAACCTGTACCTTAAAGGTACAAATTCCAAGATTTGGGGTCCCCTTAAAATACCTAAAAATCCTTTTAACAGCTATAAGATGAGACTTGGTAGGATCAGCTTGAAATCTAGCACATAAGCATGTTGCAAATAAAATATCTGGCCTACTTGTTGTAAGATATAGTAATGAGCCTATCATACCTCTGTAGCTTGTGATATCAACTTTCTTACCAGTTTTGTCCTGATTAAGCTTAGAGGCTGTTGGCATTGGAGTCTTTTCCGGTGTTGAATATTCCAGATTGTACTTCTTGAGAAGTTCTCTAATGTACTTGGATTGACAAATGAATATGCCATCTTTCCTTTGACTCACTTGTAATCCAAGAAAGTAGTTCAACTCTTCCACTATGCTCATTTCATACTTACTTTGCATTAGCTTAGAAAATCTCTTGCAAAGATCATCATTAGAAGAGCCAAATATAATGTCATCAACATATACTTGAACTAATATCAAATATCATATCAGATTTATGCATTTTATGAAATAGAGTTTTATCTACAACACCTCTAGTAAAACCATTTTCAAGTCGAAATTCTGAGAGAGTGTCATACCGTCCTTGATGCTTGCTTGAGTCCATAGAGGGCTTTGAATAGAAAGTATACAAAGTCTGCCAGATTTGAATCTTCAAAACCTGGAGGTTGTTCTACATACACTTTTTATTCTAACTCCCCATATAGAAATTCACTCTTCACATCCATTTGATAAAATTTAAAGTCTGAATGTGCTGCGAATGCCAGAAATATCTTGATTGCCTAAAGCCTAACTACTGGTGCATAGGTTTCATTATAATCTATACCCTCTTCTTGAGAGTAACCTTTAGCTACCAGTCTGGATTTGTTTCTCGTTATAATGCCATCTTCATCTAACTTATTTCTGAATACCCACTTGGTGCCAATTACTGACTTGTCTTTTGGTCGGGGTACTAGCTTCCATACCTTCTGCCTTTCAAACTGATTGAGCTCTTTTTGCATAGCAATAACCCAATCTGGATCTTCAAGTGCCTCATCCACTTTCTTAGGTTCCACTTTTGTGAAGAAACCCTGAAAAGTGACATTCATTATGTGTGGCATGACTAGTTCTCACTCCAATGTCAGGATCACCAATGATCAATTCAAAGGGATGGTCTCTGTTCCAAACTCTTTTTCTAGGAAGATAAGATCTTGATATTTCCCCTTGTTCAACATGATGTTGAGTGTGAACTGTAGATCCTCTTCCTGCTCCCCCTGAGTTGCTATCACCATGACTTGATGATTCTGATCTTTGAGTAGTAGTTCTTGTAGGGGTTCTTGTATGATTATCATAACCACCATTTCCACCACTTGATTCAGGATGATCATTGCCACGTACTGTAGGTATAACACGAGCAATCTCAGGTTCTTGTTCATCCAAAGGATCATCTGAAAGATTTGCAAATTCAAGAGATTTAGAATCCTTTTCTCTTTACAGGCTTGCTAACTTGGTGTCATCGAACGTTATATCAAGGCTTTCAGTCACCTTCTAATCAGCAATCACATAAACCGTGTAAGCTTTAGATTCCATAGAGTAGCCAAGAAATATGCCTTCTTCTACCTTAGCATCAAACTTTCACAAATACACATTTCCTTCTTTAAGCACAAAAAATTTAGCCCCAAATACATGAAAGTATTTCAGTGTTGGTCTCTTGTCATCCATAATCTTATAAGGAGTCTTGTAATGATCTTTATTAATCAGGGTATGATTCTGAGTATAACATGTTGTGTTGACAACTTCACCCCATAAGTAGGTAGGAAGTCCTGATTCACTTAGCATAGTCCTTGCTACTTTAACCAAGGTACAATTCTTCCTGTCTACTGCCCCATTATGTTGTGGAGTCCTTGATGCTGAATACTGTCTCGAAATACCTCTATCTATACAGAATTCATTAAGAAATGCATTCTTGAACTCTGTTATATTGTCTGATCTGATCTTTCTAACAGGTAGTTTCGCTTCCAATTCAATCTTCTTTATATGATCAACTATCATCCGTGGTGCTTCATCTTTTGATTATAAGAACAACACCCATGTGTACTTGAAGTAACCATCGACTATCACTAAAGCATATCTTTTCCTTGATAGTGACAACACATTCACTGGACCAAATAAATCCATGTGAATTAACTGAAGAGGTTCAGTTATGCTTGTCATTTCCTTGCTTCTTTGTTATGCTCTCTTTGACTTTCCTTTTTCACATGCTTCACAGAGTCCTTCTTGACAGAATTTCATATGTGGTAAACCTCTCACCAATTTATTCTTTACCAAAGAGTTCGTTGTTTTGAAATTCAAGCGCGAGAGCTTCTTGTGCCATAGCCAACTTTGTTCTGATGAAGATTTGCTGTAGAAACACCTCATTACTCCATCATAGGTAGACTCCAAGTCATCTACGAATAGATTACCTTTTCTTACTCCCTGTAAAGCAAGCTTCTCATCTTTCATGTGATGAAACACCTTTCCGGTATGAAGTCAACATTCTATCCTTTGTCACAAAACTGATTGACACTCAGATAATTATACTTTAATCCTTCCACAAGAGAGATATTTTCAATGATGACATTCCCAATTTCTAAATTTCCATATCCCTTAGTAAATCCTTTGTTGGCATCTCCAAAGTTAATTATAGGGCCATCTTTCTCAACCACACCTATGATAAGGGACTTTTTTCCAGTCATATGCCTAAAACACCCAATGTCCACAATCCACATGATCTTTTACTTTCGAACCTTACCCTGCAAACACAGGATCAACAAATGAAACCTTAACATGCTTAGCTTTCACTTTGAGTGACTCCTTCACAATGCTAGTCTTAACAGTATATCCAGACTTAGAGACAAGAGGCACTACAGTCTTTTCATGTGTGTGCTAATTACTCATGCTTGTCTTAGTGTCAGTGCAAGTGCTAGAAGTTGCATGAGATGCTTAAAAATACTCAAACATGGTAACAAATGCACATGGCATACAACCAACAATGCCACAAGGCTAAAAAAAACTAGACATGTTAGGCATGGCATGCACACTAGAAGATGTAACAAATTCTACTTTATCTTTAGTGCATGCATGTACAAGGTGTGTAGCAAAATTGCAATTATTATATAAATTTCTAGACGCAGATGAAGAAGATGCAAAATTAGATTTCTTATTTACACCTACCTTATCATTCATGTTCTACTTAACCTTAACCTTAACACTCTCACGAGTCTTAGGGTCATCTATGGTGTCTGGTTTCTTAAGAGTGTCAGGTCCTTTCTTATCCACCTTGTTACCTAGGTCATCTTTGGGTTTTGCCTTACTAACTGGAGCCTTAGGAGTCTTAGGGGATTCCTCTACCTTCTCTCTTTCTGTCCTCAGCAATCAATTCCTCATTGATTAGCAAACTTACTTCATCCAAAGGTTCTGAAACAGAGTCGGTGAACAACGGAGATACAACATCCTTAATAACATATAGTACCTTTTCTAAGACAAACATGTTTATCTCAGGTGCACCACTATGCTTCTTACCATCTAGTTTAGAATAGTCAAGTCTTATTGAAGTCTTAGATTTAAATCTTTGACTATCGGTTATCTCCTTCTGAGTCAAAGCTGCATTCTTAAAGGCTTGTAACTTCTTTTTTAAATCATCAATTTGGGTTCTAAGAATGATTTCTATGTATGCGTTTCATTTAACCTTATTCTCCAGGTATTCATTCTTCTCCTTAAGGTCTTCTAGGCCAACTACAAGCAATTCTAGTTCTTCATTTCTAGAGGTCAAACTCTCAGCTCTAAGAACTAACTTATCATTTTAAAGTTTATATGCAAGCATGATTGTATGAATATTGTACAATTATAAAGTAAGTTCATGTACAGTAGATATGTATTGAGATTCAGACATCTCAATAGTGGTAAGTTCAGGAACCTGAGATGATTGTAGTGATTCCTTTGAAAAGTCTGCCATAAGAGCTAGATTCACATACTCTTCCGCTTCATCTGAATCAGTATCATCCCAGCTTTTTCCTTTAGCAATGTATGCTCTTCCCTTTTCCTTAACCATATAAGCATTCAGCTTCTGTTTCACCTTCTCATTCTACTTCTTCAGATATTCATAAGTTTCTTCCTTTTCATAAAAATCTTATCTTTTTGTTGCCTTGGGCTTTCTGCAATCAGATGCAAAGTGCCCCAACTCATTGTACTTGTAACATCTTGTCTTGTTCTTGTCTACCCAGCTTGACTTGTAGCTTCCTCTGGAGCTTGACCCTGACGAGTAGCTTCCTTTCTGAAATCTCCTAGATGAACCTCTTGATTTGTAGTGGGTTTTCTTCTGAATCTAACATGACTAAATTTTGCAGCCATGTATGCCATAGATTTATCCTCCAACTCTTCAAGTTTTTCCTGAGTATAGAACTCACTGCCATCCTCTGGCTCACCATGAGCAATTTCAGCTACAACAATTTCCTTGATTGTTGAGGAGGGTGCAACCTTGACTTCTTGAGTTTCAGGTTCACGAGCAATAGGTTCAGTGGTTTTTACAAGTACCGTACTCTTACTATCAACAAAACCAGGGCCATAGATAATAGCTCTCTACTCTTGTTCCATTTCATGGGTTCTCAGCTTTCCATAAATCACATTCAGGACATAGTAATAAAATCAGCTCTTTCCCTGATTGATGTGTTTTTTTGTTCCAAGTGAACAGGTAGAGTAAAGATAAACTTTCTGTTAGACTCTCGTATTGGATAAACTTTCCCTTGTAGCTTCGATTCACTTAACAATATTGCATATCTTTCAAAGAGTGAAGATAGTGTTTCTCTTGATTTGCTACCTCTATAATCAAATTATGTTCCAGAGGGTACGCAACACAATTTAGCTTATCGAGAATACTTTCAGAAATAAAAGATCTAGTTGCTCCAGAATCCATCAATACTTTTACTTCTACTGAGTTAATAACAAGTGTAACGACCGAGAAATTATGCTTGTATTATATCATAATAAAGATAAATTATGTGTATTATTATGTGATTAAAGGTGTTGAGTTGTTACACCCTAAATGTTATGTGCTACGTGTTGTCTGTTTTGATCCGAACGTGTTTTGGATATTTATTGAGCGTTTTATCGTAAGTTATATATTTTTATATCAAAACCCGTACAGCTCAAACAGTGTTTTAAAAGCCCGTATTTCAAACAAAATCATTGGCCTATTTTGCCGAAAAGACTTATACCATATCGCTATTCTGAACCCCTACACGTTTTACAAATTTACCTTTTTCGCGAAAGACGACTTTTCCGGACCCCTTCGGGTACCAAAAACCCAACAAAAATCACATTTTTATTTTTATATGATCATGAAATTATCATACATCATTTTTCTTTTCAAATTTTTGTAATATTCATAATTTTTGGGAATTTTTAGCATTTATTTTGTATTTATTGGATATTTAAAAATTCATAATTAATACCCAAAAAAATTATAAAAATTGGGGCCAAATATTTTTATTAGATGTGTAATTAGCCCCTTAATTTTATTTGGGGGTATTATGCTTAGTAATTAATTAGTTTATTAATCATAAAAATTCAGAAAAAATTAAGAATTAGGGTTTGTTGGTGAAGAACAGGGCGAAAATCAAATCGGATTTTGAAGGTGATTCCGGCATCCAAATCGAACATGTAAGTAGTCGTTTTGAAGCTGGTGAATCGTAGTTTATGATTATGTAACTGTTTTTGCTGTTTGTTGAATCAATTTTTAATTCGTATTTTCAGGTTTATTTCTTCGAATTCGAGTTTGATGATTAGCTAGTTGTTTGATGATTCTGCTAATAGGAAAGTATAGATCGTCGAATTTATGTTTGTTTGGCACCGATTTCGTCGATTTTGGTGATGATTTCGTCCTCGTCGGAGAACCGCCGTTGCGGCGGTGTTCTTCGTTTTCCAACGACGGTGTCGACGATTGGAGAAGAAGGAAGGCGGGAGGAAGCTGCTGTGGTGGCCAGGAAACGATCACGCAGAGAAACGGGATTGAAATCGCAGCTTTGGTCGTCGTTTTTGCCTTGCCGGAAACCGTCACTGTCGCCGGATTCTGGGAGGGCGACGGCTGTTCTTATGACCCGAGGTCGACCCGGGAAACGACCCGGGTTCGATCCTCTAATTCCCAAACCCCATCCTTGTTTTGTGTTTCTGAATTATAATTAAATATTTATATTTTATAAAAATCAAAATCAGTTTTTATTAATTCTAAAAATCAATTAAAAATTACTTTTAAATTCTGAAAATTATTATTAATAATTTCTAAATTATTTTATTAATTTATAAATTCAAAATTAGTTATTTAATTATTTATTTAATTATTAATCTAATTATTTATTATTTATTTAATTAATTAATAATTAGGTAATTAATTAATAAATAGGATTGAAAATAATTGAATAATATGAATAATAATTCGTTAATTAGTTGAATATTACGAATAACTCGTATCTATAAGAGTAGTATTTTGATAAGTTGGAATTAGTATTCGAGCGATAATTTATTTATTCGAAAAATATCGTAATGATTATTCGTATCAAATAATTAAATACAGATAATTAATTGATTAATTAATCATATATGTTATAGTAATAATATAATAGTTCGATAATTATACGAGGAATGCGAGTAGCTCGTATTTATACGAGTAGTTGATCGTTGAATTAGATTATGGTGCGAGTAATACTTATTTATGCGATAAATAGCGTATCAGTTAATTGTATAGATTGGTTATTTGTAAATAATCGATCTAATCAAGTAAGTGATAATAATTTGTAAATAATTGTAATAAATTATAATTAATCCTAATAATTATGGATTAATTATTTTAAAATACAATAAATATTAAATAATTATTTAAAAATATATTAGGATTATTTAATTATAATTAATTAATTATATTTAATTTTTAATTAATTAAATCTTGTTTAATTCATAATAATTAAACCGTTAGTCCGTTTTGAGCGAAACGATGACCCCTAGACTCAGAAAAATGAAACGGATCCAATAAAAATAATTGTAAGTCATAATTTCTTCCGAAAGAGAGTCGTATTGTGATAGTTAATTGTTTATATGCCCTAATAGGGGTAGAATCGAGTCAAATAAATTCTGAAAAATTATAATAAAATCAAATAGGGTTAGTTAATACAGGTATGAGTCTAGTATCGATTCTAAAAATATTTATAAGTCCAAAAATCAATTATGTGCTTTATGCGCTCTGTGCTTTACGTGGTTATGTGAACCTTATATGCTCTATAATTATATGTGTATATATGCGAGTCAGATAGAAACACATGGGTAGATTGATAGGGTTGCGTAGTATCAATTCGAGATACGTGTATGTAGTAAGTTATCTAAACGACTATCTTTCTATGATTGATTCAGTATCAGCAAGGCAAATCAAGTAGGAGATAGAAGGCGGTGAGTTGAACCAGGTTAAGTACGCGCAAGGCAAGTTTTTCCCCTATTCTAAATTCAGAATAGTGAATTATATCCCATTTTTCACATCCGTTACACTTTGATAATTCTTGTTCATATACACTGTTACACGGTTATTGATTCTTGTTTCTATTTCATTTCGATTCTTGATTTCTCCCAATTTATTGAATTCCCTATTCATATTCCAATACTTTTACCCTTGTGACATATGCTCTAATATATCCTGATATTGGGATACATCAAAAGCATTCTGATTGTTCCGGCTGCTAAACTTTGGACTGGATGGTTACGATACGAGTTGGGTTTTACCCAGACCTTTAATTAATAGGCCATAGTTGCCTGAGTACTCCTTATATTGGTTGGGTCTATGCAGTTGGGTATAGATCCGCACTGTATCCTGACTGATCAACAGCTTATAGTGCATATGTTGGTTCTTGTTTCCAGTCTTGTTCATTTGGCACTCGCCATTGTTGGTAAATTATTATTCTATACAGAAACAGATGGTTGTTCAAACAAGCAGCTTATCGAATCATTTATTCTTCTCTCTTTATACTATATATATTGTTGCAGGCTTGTTGAGCAATTTTGGCTCATCCCCTTTTATAGTTATTCCTATTGTTTTACAGTTAAGGTAGAGAATGAAACCCATCAGAACCCGCATAGTCAAGAAGTGAGTCAAGCAGCGGGACCCTCTTATACCAAGAGTGTTCATCCCTATTCCAGAAGAGATATTTGAGTTACCAGATCAGGTGTAACAGGATAAGTAGTAATGTTGGTTTGAATAAAAGTTGTGTGGTGAGAATGTAGATAGAATAAAGTTTTCTAATAAAGAGAGTTCTTGAGACAGATTATTTTTATTTGGGTTTGTAATAAAGTTAGTGTGTTGTTCTTGTTTTCAAATCTTAACCTTAAAAGATTCTGAGTAGCAGTAGTTTGGGGTAATTATTATATTTATATTCCGCTTGTGCAGGTTTAGTTTGTAGTTGATATTAATAATGCCCCAAATCTATACCTCGGATTTGAAGGGTTTTATATTTGGCATCAGAGCATAGGTTTTGACCCATGAAAACAAGAACATTAGGGTTAAGATAAGATAGGAAGATCATATAGGATAGAAGTAAGAATGTTAAGGTTGTTTGTTTATGTGATTAGAAGTTATGAGATCTAGGATTTTGATTTGACTGTTCTTATGTTATTATTGTTGTGTATGTTAGATGGCTTCTTCGTCGTCATCTACGGAGCCGACTGAGTCAGACCCAGTAGCAGCACCAGTACTAGCCCCAACATCACTGCAGGTTTTTTCTTCATTACCACCACCTCCACCATTGCCACCTGGACCAGCACCAGAGATACCCCCTCCACCAGAGGTACCAGACTTTGTTGATTATTTCCCTTATTTTGAGTCGGAGATACCTGACTTTCCACCTTTGAAGTTTCCGATATTTGATGTTCCTGATATGGTTGATATTCCACAGTGGGAGGACTTACAGCCACAGGTTACTGTGCCACAGTTTGAGATTCCAGGGATTCCATAAATGGAGCCAGAGTTAGAGCCATCGGTACATGCACCCATGGAGCAGCCTGTTTTGTTTCCTGCACCGCTAGCTGTCTATGCCCCTGTGCCCAGAATATATCAGTTTCTGCAGTCAGAGTTTATAGATGAGATAGTGGTGGATCAGCCATTACCATTGCCCTCTCGAGGTTCCTGCACAGATCTTCGAGAGCATCGCACAGTTTCATATCAGCGGTACCAGTCAGAGAGAGAGGAGAGGATCAGATGGCAGGATCAGTGTAGGGAGATTCTTGGGTTGTTTGAGACACAGGAGGACGGTCCAGTCCGAGCACTTCGACCAGACTACATCTTGAGAGAGAGACTACGCCAGATCCACAGGGCTGGTTCTCAGGAGCTTACTGACTTGAGGCGGCAGGATATTAGTATAGAGGCAGCATATCGCAGGGCGATGAGACTCACAGAGGCAGTGTTAGAGGCTTTGCAGGAGGAGCTGAGCCGTGTGCCACCAGGATTCTGATCTTAGCAGACGGAGGAGTGTTGTATCTTATATATTATCTGTAGATAGATGCAGCGTAGTATTGTATGACTAGTTTGTATGAGTATAACTACTAGTTTTGACTGATAGTAGTAGCAGTACGACTGACATATTATAGACTTTTGTATCAAGTATTGACACCTGCAGCTGGTGTCCTACCCATATATATAAAAGATGAACCTTTTCATGTTTTCTTTATTTTTTTTTCCAGTCATTTAAGCATTTACATTTATTTTACTATTTTACCGTTGTATATTTTAAAATGTTGTTTTATTTACAATCATATTGTACCCTTTATTTTTTCAAAATTTTAAAAAATTATTTTAAAATAATTTATTTAAACATCGCACTATTTTTACTCATTTATTTAGATATTTAATAAATTGTTTTCTTTCCCCATATCAACTGTTTTAAAGTTGTTTTAATATTATAAAGACTGTTTCTATTCCATAACACCTGTTTAGTAAAAGAACCCATTGTTTTATTATCAGAAATATGGCACCCAAAAGAAAAGCACGACCCGACTCATCTAACGGAATTATCGAGGGCCAAAATGATAATAACCAGATGGATCAGATGTTTCATCTCATGCAACAGCAGATGCTGATGATGCAACAACAGATGTAGTAGCAACAACAGCAGTTTCAACAACAAATGCTACATCAAGCCGCTCATCCAGAACATCAAGTACCACCAATAGCACATGTAGTTACTTTCAAGAAATTTCAGTCGATAAAGCCTCCAGAATTTGCCGGTTCCACAGATCCTACAAAGGCGAGAGCTTGGCTGAAGGTGATAGAAAAGGCTTTTACGTTGGTTAAAGTTGAGGAAAAATAGAAGATGGATTTTGCCAGCTACTTTCTGAAGGGCGAAGCCAATTACTGGTGGGAATCAAAGAAAGCTTTGGAAGGAGAAGGTGTGGTGACCTGGGATAGATTCACTGATCTTTTCCTGGAGAAATATTTTCCTCGCTACATGAAGAATCAGATGGAGATCAAGTTCCTGGAACTGAAGCAAGACAACTTATCGGTCACGGATTATGAGACCAAGTTCACTGAGTTGGCTAGATTTGTTCCTGAGCAAGTGGATACGGATGAAAAGCGGGCCAAAAGATTCCAGCAGGGACTGAAGCCATGGATTCATAGCAGGGTAGCCGTATTTGAGCTGACGACTTATACGGCTGTTGTTCAGAAGGCCATGATTATTGAAGGTGAGAGTGAAGCAGCTCAGAAAGAAAAGGGACCAGGAAATTCCCAGAACCGTTTCAACAGAAGGCCGGGATTTCAAGCCCAGGGAAAGGTAAACTTCAGGAGACCAGAACAAGGCAACCAGAGGATGGGTAATCGACTTCCAGCCCCGAATCAGCAAAGACTTATCCGACCGCTATACATGATTACAGAATATGTGGTAAAAAGCATACTGGTATTTACAACAAGCCAAATGTCACGTGTTTCAAGTGCAAGCAAAGGGGACACTACACTGGAGAATGTCCGATGGGAAAGGCAGAAGTTACTTGTTTCCAGTGCGGAAGAAAAGGACATATTGCCAAGGACTGCGGAGGAATTGCAATGGCCGCTAGTATTCCAAGGGTTTTAGCATTACCTCCACCTCCATTACCACCACAAAATCAGCCCAGGGCAAGGACTTTCAACATGTCAATGAAGAAAGCTGTACAAAGTCTGAATGTGGTTGCAAGTACGCTCCCTGTAAATTCCGTAAATGCTCTAGTATTGATTGATTCAGGAGCTACGAGATCTTTTATTTCTGAAGATTTTATTTCTAAGATAGATTGTGAGGTTCAGTGGTTAGATGAAGTGCTAGTCATAAAATTAGCAAATGATGATCAGGTTACGGTAGATCGAGTATGTCCAGGTTGTGATATTGAAATAGGGAGATGTCATTTCTCAGTTGACTTGATTCCTTTCAGGTTAGGAGAGTTTGATATTATTTTAGGAATGGATTGGCTAGCTAGTAATAATGCTCAGATTGATTGCGCAAATAAGAAAGTGAAATTGCAAACCAAAGAAAATACAACGGTAATATTTAAAGGTGAGAAACAAAAGCAGAGATTCTTAACAATAATGCAGACGAGACGATTACTACGTCAAGGATGTCAAGCTTACTTAGCTTATGTTTTGGAAACCGAAAAAGAAAGCTCGAAGATTGAAGATATTCCTGTAGTTTGTGAGTTTTCTGACGTCTTTCCAGATGAACTTCCAGGACTCCCTCCGGATCGAGAAATCGAGTTCACTATTGATTTGGCACCAGGGACTGAACCAATTTCGAAAGCTCCATATTGAATGGCATCTGTTGAAATGAAGAAATTAGCAAAGCAATTGCAGGATTTGCTCGACAAAGGAATTATAAGGCCAAGTGTATCCTCATGGGGCGCACCAGTATTGTTTGTGAAAAAGAAGGACGGTAGCATGCGACTATTTATTGATTATCGTGAGCTGAACAAGTTAACTATTAAGAATAAATATCCTTTACCTCACATCGATGATTTATTTGATCAACTGAAAAGAGCAGCATGGTTTTCAAAAATCAACTTACGATCAGGTTATTAGCAGTTAAAGATCAAGGCAGAAGATATTTCAAAGATTGCGTTCAGAATGAGGTATGGACACTATGAATTTCTTGTGATGGCTTTTGGACTGACGAATGCACCTGCAGCATTTATGGATTTGATGAACCGAGTATTCAAGAAGTAACTGGATAAGTTTATTATTGTATTTATTGATGACATCTTGATCTATTCGAAGACAGAAGAAGAACATGCAACGCATTTAAGAACGATATTGGAGACATTACGAAAAGAACAACTTTATGCAAAATTTTCGAAATGTGAATTTTAGTTAAAGGAAGTGCAATTTTTAGGACACATCATCAGTATTGAAGGAATTCAAGTGGATCCAGCGAAGATTGAAGCTATTTTAAATTGGGAAATACCAAAGACTCCAACAGAAGTCCGAAGTTTCTTGGGATTAGCTGGATACTACAGAAGATTTGTTAAAGATTTTGCAAAGACAGCCACACCATTAACGAAGTTGACACGAAAGAATGAAAAGTTCGAATGAAACGAGAAATGCGAAGCAAGTTTCCAAGAATTGAAGAATCGATTAGTAACCGCACATGTGCTTGTTTTACCTGATCATCAAGGAGACTTTGTCATATACAGCGATGCTTCGTATCGAGGACTGGGATGAGTTTTGATGCAACATGGCAACGTGATCGCATATGCTTCTAGACAATTAAAGCCGCGTGAACAAAAATATCCGACGCACGATCTCGAACTAGCAGCAATCGTATTCGCACTAAAGCTCTGGAGACACTATCTATACGGTGAAAGATGTGAGATTTACATGGATTATAAAAGCTTGAAGTATATTTTCACACAGAAGGAACTCAATATGCGACAGCGACGCTGGCTAGAGTTAATCAAGGATTACAACGTTTCAATCAATTATCACCCAGGGAAAGCTAACGTGGTAGCAGATGCGCTGAGTTGAAAGGAACGATTGAATCTGTTAATATCTTCAGAAGACTTAATCAAGGAATTCGATAAACTGGAGATTGAAGTTCGTATTCCAGAAAGCTCTACTGAAATGATTTACACTATGACTTTTCAGCCGGAACTATTGGAAAAGATAAGAAGGTGTCAAGAAGAAGTAATGGATCAGGAAATCGACAACTTGACAGGAGAAGAGATTACCAGTCAGAAGTTTGCCAAAGGAATTTTTTGAGTTGCTTTAAGGATCTGGATACCTAACGTACCGGAATTAAAAGCAGAAATTTTGCAAGACGCTCATAGTTCAAGATATTCGATTCATCCCGGAAGCACAAAGATGTACAGAGACCTGAAGGAAAACTTTTGGTGGCCAAATATGAAGAGAGAAATAGCGGAATGGGTTAGCAAGTGTTATACGTGCCAAAGAGTGAAAGCTGAATATCAACGTCCGAGCGGACTACTACAACCACTAGATATTCCAGAATGGAAATGGGAGCACTTTGCCATGGATTTCGTTGTGGGACTTCTAAGAAAGAAAGCAAATCATGATGCAATTTGGGTTATCATTCATCGATTAACGAAGTCAGCACATTTTCTTCCGATCAACGAAAGGTTTTCACTGGACAAGTTAGTGCACTTATATCTCAAGGAAATCGTAATGCATCATGAAGTACCTGTATCTATTGTATCGGATCGAGATCCCCATTTCAATTCAAGATTTTGGAGACAATTCCAAGAATGTCTAGGAACCAAGTTGAACATGAGTACTGCTTATCATCCACAAACGGACGGGCAAATTAAAAGGACAATCCAAACAATTGAAGATATGCAACGTGTATGCACAATAAGATTTTAAGGCAATTGGGACGAGCACTTACCGCTAGTGGAATTTTCTTACAATAACAACTATCAAGCAAGTATCGGGATGCCACCTTATGAAGCTTTATAAGGGAGAAAGTGCAGATCACCTACATGTTGGGATGAAGTAGGAGAGCGCAAGATTCTAGGTCCAGAACTGATTCAGCAGACCAAGGAAGAAGTAGAACTTACCCGAAAATGACTCGAGGCAGCACAGAATCGACAACGTAAATATGCAGATCTATCCAGAAAAGATGTCGACTATCAGGAAGAGGAACATGTACTACTAAAGGTATCGCCATGGAAGGGACTAACTAGGTTTGGCAACAAAGGCAAATTGAAACCTCGCTATATTGGACCATTTGAAATTTTGAAAAAAGTCGGAAAGGTTGCGTACGAGTTAGCTTTACCACTCTTTATGCAGCATATTCATAACGTATTTCATGTATCTATGCTTAAGAAGTATAACTCTGATACAAGATATGTAATAGAATATGAGTCAATAGAACTTCAGGCAGACTAGTCATATGTTAAGCAGCCGATAAGAATTCTAGATCGGCAAGAGAGGGTATTAAGGAATAAGTCTCTACCATTATTGAGAGTTTTGTGGAGAAACCTAGTGGTTGAAGAATCAACATGGGAGCTCGAGAGTGATATGTTAGAAAAGTATCCTCAGTTATTTACATAGTGTGATTCTGAGGACAGAATCCTATTAAAGGGGGGGAGAATGTAACGACCGAGAAATTATGCTTGTATTATATCATAATAAAGATAAATTATGTGTATTATTATGTGATTAAAGGTGTTGAATCGTTAAACCCTAAATGTTAAGTGCTACGTGTTGTCTGTTTTGATCCGAATGTGTTTTGGATATTTATTGAGTGTTTTATCGTAAGTTATATATTTTTATATCAAAACCCGTACAGCTCAAACAGTGTTTTAAAAGTCCGTATTTCAAACAAAATCATTGATCCTATTTTGCCAAAAACGACCTATACCATATCGCTATTCTGAACCCCTAAACGTTTTACAAATTTACCTTTTTCGCGAAAAACAACTTTTCTGGACCCCTTCGGGTACCAAAAACCCCACAAAAATCACATTTTTATTTTTGTATGATCATGAAATTATCATACATCATTTTTCTTTGCATTTTTGTAATATTCATAAGTTTTGGGAATTTTTAGCATTTATTTTGTATTTATTGGATATTTAAAAATTCATAATTAATACCCAAAAAAATTATAAAAATTGGGGCCAAATATTTTTATTAGATGTGTAATTAGCCCCTTAATTTTATTTGGGGGTATTATTTTTCATAAATATAAATAGCTGATTATTAGTAATTAATTAGTTAATTAATCATAAAAATTCAGAAAAATCAAGAACTAGGGTTTGTTGGTGAAGAACAGGGCAGATAATCAAATCAGATTTTGAAGGTGATTCCGGCATCCAAATCGAACATGTAAGTATTCATTTTGAAGCGGGTGAATCGTAGTTTATGATTATATAACTGTTTTTGCTATTTGTTGAATCGATTTTTAATTCGTATTTTCGGGTTTATTTCTTCGAATTCGGGTTTGATGATTAGCTAGTTGTTTGATGATTCTGCTAATAGGAAAGTATAGATCATCGAATTTCTGTTTGTTTGGCACCGGTTTCGTCGATTTTGATGATGATTTCGTCCTCTTCGGAGAACCGCCGCCACGGCGGTGTTCTTCCTTTTCCGACAACGTTGTCGACAATTGGAGAAGAAGGAAGGCGGGAGGAAGCTGCTGTGGTGGCCAGGAAACGATCACGCAGAGAAACGGGATTGAAATCGCAACTTTGGTCGTCGTTTTTGCCTCGCCGGAAACCGTCACCGTCGCCGGATTCTGGGACGGCGACGGCTGTTCTTCACGACCCGAGGTCGACCCGGTTTCGACCCGGGAAACGACCCGGTTTTGATCCTCTAATTCCCAAACCCAATCCCTATTTTGTGTTTCTGAATTACAATTAAATATTTATATTTTATAAAAATCAAAATTAGTTTTTATTAATTCTAAAAATCAATTAAAAATCAGTTTTAAATTCTGAAAATTATTAATAATAATTTCTAAATTATTTTATTAATTTATAAATTCAAAATTAGTTATTTAATTAGTTATTTAATTATTTATCTAATTATTTATTAGTTATTTAATTAATTAATAATTAGGTAATTAATTAATAAATAGGATTGAAAATAATTGAATAATATGAATAATAATTCATTAATTAGTTGAATATTACGAATAACTCGTATCTATACGAGTAGTATTTCGATAAGTTGGAATTAGTATTCGAGCGATAATTTATTTATTCGAAGAATATCGTAATGATTATTCGTATCAAATAATTAAATACAGATAATTAATTGATTAATTAATCGTAAAGGTTATAGTAATAATATAATAGTTCGATACTTATACGAGGAATGCGAGTAGCTCGTATTTATACGAGTAGTTGATCGTTGAATTAGATTATGGTGTGAGTAATACTTATTTATTCGATAAATAGCGTATCAGTTAATTTTATCGATTGGTTATTTGTAAATAATCGATCTGAATCGAGTAAGTGATAATAATTTGTAAATAATTGTAATAAATTATAATTAATCCTAATAATTAGGGATTAATTATTTTAAAATACAATAAATATTAAATAATTATTTAAAAATATAATTAAGGATTATTTAATTATAATTAATTATTTATAATTAATTATTAATTAATTAAATCTTGTTTAATTCATAATAATTAAACCGTTAGTCCGTTTTGAGCGAAACGAAGACCCCTAGACTCAGAAAAATGAAACGGATCCAATAAAAGTAATTGTAAGTCATAATTTCTTCCGAAAGAGAGTTGTATTGTGATAGTTAATTGTTTATATGCCCTAATAGGGGTAGAATCGAGTCAAATAAATTCTGAAAAATTATAATAAAATCAAATAGGGTTAGTTAATACAGGTATAAGTCTAGTATCGATTCTAAAAATATTTATAAGTTCAAAAATCAATTATGTGCTTTATGTGCTATGTGCTTTACATGGTTATGTGAACCTTATGTGCTCTATAATTATATGTGTATATATGCGAGCCAGATAGAAACGCATGTGCTTTCTATGATTGATTTAGTATCAGCAAGGCATATCAAGCAGGAGAAAGAAGGCGGTGAGTTGAACCAGGTTAAGTACGCGCAAGGCAAGTTTTTCCCCTATTCTAAATTCAGAATAGTGAATTATATCCCATTTTTCATATCAGTTACACTATGATAATTCTTGTTCATATACACAGTTATTGATTCTTATTTCTATTTCATTTCGATTCTTGATTTCTCCCAATTTATTGAATTCCCTATTCATATTCCAATACTTTTACCCTTATTACATATGCTCTGATATATCCTGATATTGGGATACATCAAAAGCATTTCGATTGTTCCGGATGCTAAACTTTGGACTGGATGGTTACGATACGGGCTGGGTTTTACCCATACCTTTAATTAATAGGCCATAGTTGCCTGAGTACTCCTTATGTTGGTTGGGTCTATGCAGTTGGATATAGATCTGCACTATATCCTCACTGATCAGCAGGTTATAGTGCATATGTTGGTTCTTGTTTCCATTCTTATTCATTTGGCACTCGCCAGTGTTGGTAAATTATTATTCTATATAGAAACAGATGGTTGCTCAAACCAGCAGCTTATCGATTCATTTATTTTTCTCTCTTTATACTATATATATTATTGCAGGCTTGTTGAGCAATTTTGGCTCATCCTCTTTTATTGTTATTCCTATTGTTTTACAGTTAAGGTAGAGAATGAAACCCATCAGAACCAGCATAGTCAAGAAGCGTGTCAAGCAGCGGGACCCTCTTATACCAGGAGTGTTCATCCCTATTCTAGAAGAGAGCTCTGAGTTACCAGATCAGGTATAACTGGTTAAGTAGTAATGTTGGTTTGAATAAAAGTTGTGTGGTGAGAATGTAGATAGAATAAAGTTTTGTAATAAAGAGAGTTCTTGAGACAGATTATTTTTATTTGGGTTTGTAATAAAGTTAGTGTGTCGTTCTTATTTCAAATCTTAACCTTTAAAGATCCTGAGTAGCAGCAGTTCGGGGTAATTATTATATTTATATTCCGCTTGTGCAGGTTTAGTTTGTAGTTGATATTAATAGTGCCCCAAATCTATACCCCGGATTTGGAGGGTGTTATAACAAGCATACCTGCTACCACGTCCACATCTTGCACCGCGTCTTTCATTGTCATATTAAAGGTCCTTGCTCTGGTTTGAGCTGAAGGTGCTGGGAGAGACGGCGGTCCAGTAATCCTAAGAACATTGGCCTTCTGAACTGGCTCCTTGCAGTTTCTGGCCATATGGCCCACCTTTTCTCATTTGAAACAAGCCAAGTCAGGCTTCTTTGCTCCATTTGGACATTCTGATGAGTAATGCCCTTTTGGGTTACACTTAAAACAGGTCACGTCCAACTTATTACACCTTCCCGGGTGTCTCTAAACCTTTCATTCTTGAATCTGAGGTCTGTTATCCTTTCTCGGTTGTCCTGCTTTCTGGAAACGGTTTTTCTGGGCTCCGTTACCGGGTTTAAACTTCTGAAACTTTTGGTTCTAACCTCCACCATTCTTGCCAAACTTTCCTCTAAACTTTGCACTTCCTTGCTCTTGCTCGAAGCTTTCAAACTTCCTTTTTCTTCCTTCATTTTCTCTCTTCGCAGCTTCACGCTCTCCTTCTACTATCATTGCCTTCTGTACCAAGGCAACATAATTCTTGATCTCCAACAATGCCACTTGACTTCTAATCCATGGCTTAAGTCCCTGTTGGAACCTCTTAGCCTTCTTTGCCTCCGTATTTACATACTCAGGTACGAATCTAGACAGCTCCCAAAATTTCACTCCATACTCCGCTACCGACATATCTTCTTGTCTAAGGTCCAGAAATTTCATCTCCAACTGATCCTGCATATAACTTGACAAATATTTCTCCAGAAACATTTTAGTAAACTTCTCCCATGATAAGTCCTTTCCTTCCAGCAACGCTTTCGAAGATTCCCACCAGAAGCTCGCTTCATCTTTAAGGTAATAACTCGCATATTGGGCTTTCTTGTCATCCTTAACTTCTGTTAACTCAAATGCTTTTTCCATTTCTCTTAACCACGACTGTGCTTTTATCGGATCTGGAAATCCTAAGAATTTTGGGGGATGAACAGATTGAAAGTGTTTAAAGTTTCCAACTTTAGGGGCCATGGGTTGTTGCAAAAGCTGAGCAAGTCTGCTCATCATGGTGGTTTCTGGGTTCACTTCTGGGTCTTGGGTTGGAATTTCTTCTTCTTGGTGTTCTGGTGAGTTGTCCATTTCTTACAAACCTGATTGAGCAATTATTTAGCAATACGATAGCATGGCATATATATCAACATTTATTATGAAATCTCTTTTTGCGGGTTTTAAGCTTTACCCAATTTTGCACATGCAATCCATTACTACATAATTCTCATATCAGTGTTATTTTCTCATGGCATAGGGTATGATATTACGGGATTTTAAATATGGTTGTATGAAATCATGGTATTCAGAACAGTTTATGCGGATCTTTAGGGTGCACAATAGAAAACAAAATATATAATGGATTCATCAAACCGAGGGTACATAAATAAAAATATGGTTATCACAAGTTCAGGAATAAGGTATAATATTATAACGGGGTTAAACAGAGGAAAAACTGGAAAATATCCCCATATCTACCCCTAACTTCTAACAACTACTACTACAAAGTTCCGAAATACGATATAACAAATGAAAAGGGATCCCGGCATCTGACCAAGTATCCCAAAGCCTACCAGCACTGAGAAACAATATCTACGGGCTCAACCAACAGTCCCGCCTAACAAATAATCATCCAAAATCTCTCTCAACATAACCAACATCCAGCGAATGATCTTATGCAGCCTTCGGGCCTCAGCACCAGTATCACTAGTGGATGGTCCCTCATCCAATCTCCTCCGGGAAACCTGCTCCACCAACTGAATCTAGCTTTCCACTCCTCCATCACTACTGAAGTCCTCTGCCTAGAGTCTCGAATTAACCTATCCACCAATGCTCCCAACTCAGGAATACGAGAGTAAAAAAAGTCTCGGTCCTGGACTAACTTGCCACCTACACTGACAGGCACAATCTTAGGCATCTCAGACTCTGGCTCAGGGGCAGGGGTCTCTGAATCTGGCCTCAGGGGTGAAATCTGCATAGGGATCTCACCACTCTCAGAAGGATCCTCATCTGGATCAGAACTAACATACACAGGCTCCTCTGGAGAGAGTAAAATGTGAAGGGTTTTTAGCACATAAACACAACGAAAACGTAAATTTAAATCTTAAAAAAAAACTGAAACCCTCCGCAGGATCCATGCGAAAAATAATATTTAATTCGTAGTTCAGTATATTTACCTTAAGAAGCTTTACATTAATGGAAAGATGGAGGTCTTTAATAGCGATCCAAGAACCACGAGCAGAGATCCTTAGCAGCTGTTCCTCAAGTGTGAAGCACTCCACCGGTATCCACCAAGAAAATGATGTAATGGAGAAGGAGGAGGTGGAGAGAATTAGGGTTTTGTAAAATTTTTAGGATGAGGCAAAAATAGGGTTTATAATAGTATATTTATAGGAAAAATTTTCAGCTGAAAATTTTCCCATAAAATATTATTATTATTAACCCTTTATTATTTTCATTAATAATTAAAACACCTTTTAATTATTAATCCTTTTTCTAAACACTTTAGAAATAATTCTCTCTCTTAATTTAATTTCCAAAAATTAAATTCTTAATTAATAATATTAACAACCTTTTCTTAATTAATTTATAATCAATTAAATCTTATTTAATCAATTATTAAATTTTCCAATTAATTATTTATTTCATAAATAAATAATTATCAGCCATTATTAATTAATTCCTCCACCATTAAATCATTCTCTTATATGGTGTGACCCTGTAGGTTCAATATTAGCCGGTAGTAGAAATAAATAATAATAAAACTATTTTATCATTATTTATATAAATTCTCTAATTTATTAAATATGATTAATTAATTAATCTTATTTATTCTACATTGTGAGGGATACTTCTCAGCATATCGCGACTATCCGGATAATACGAATTCACTGCTTAGAATACCAAGAACCTATTCAGTGAGTAGTTATCGTATAATTAATTCCTTCTACCCTACAATGTCACGATTAAATATAAGGCATGGAACTTGTGTCAAGCCTATCTTATTTAATCACTTGCTTTCCCATTCACTATGCTTAGTTCTATTTAATGTAAATTAGAAACTCCTTTCTAATTTCATTCACTCTGTCCAGAGATTCCTGAACTAACATAAGTGGATCAGCATTGAACATTCTCTTCCTTCACTGGAAGGGGTAGATCCTTTATTGATCATACACTATCTTCGTGTACAAATTCCTATACCCAGTAGAGCCCTTATAATTGTCCCTTGAGACTAAGAACTAAACCAAAGCATAGTTCAATGTACACAAGATGACTATGCTGACCTCAAGTCTAAGGATACTTGTACAACTATCACTATGTGAACAACTGCTGATACGTGAGTGAACTCTATCAGTTGTTCAGTTGTGTGAGTCATGTTCAATGAACTTATTCTATAATAAACACCTACATACTAGCTATAGTGTCACCACACAAATGTCTATGAGAACAGACATCCTTCATAATGAAGCAAGCTTAGTATGTACCGATCTTTGCGGATTATTAATTACCAGTTAGTAATCCTACGACCAGGAACTATTTAAGTTTAGAGTTATCATCATTTAGGTCTCATTATTATGATCTCATCACAATCCATAAAAAGCTTTACTCTATACTGTGGTATATCTTATTTAAACATTTAAATAGATAGAGCCCGCAATAAAAACAAAACAAGTCTTTTATTAATACCAATGAAATCAAAACAGATTACATAAAAGTTATTCCTAAATCCTCATACATGATTGGACTTAGGACATATCTCTTTCAATCTCGCACTTGTACTAAAGCCAATCACTCTGGTATCTAATACCCATCTTGTCTTTATGACGATCAAAGTGACTTTGAGAAAGTGGCTTTGTGAGTGGGCCTGTTACGTTGTTATGTGTGTCAACTCTCTCGACGTTGACATCTCCTGTTTCAACAATCTCCCTAATCAGATGAAAGCGCCGCATGACATGTTTGGAATTTTTATGAGACCTAGGTTCCTTGGCTTGTGCTATTGCTGCGTTGTTAACACAATACAACACAATAGGCTCTTCAACGCTAGGAAAAACTCCCAACTCAGAAACAAATTTCCTCATCCAAACGGCTTCTTTTGCAGCCTCACTTGCAGCTATATATTCTGCTTCCGCTGTGGAGTCAGCCGTTGTAGACTGTTTGGAACTCTTCCAACTAATCGCACCACCATTCAGAGTAAACACGTACCCTGACATGGATTTGCTATCACTTTCTGATTGAAAACTAGAGTCAGTATAACCCTCTATTTTCAACTCAGATTCACCACCAAAAACAAGAAAAATGTCCTGAGTCCTTCGCAAGTACTTAAGGATGTTTTTCACTGCTTTCCAGTGGTCTTCACCTGGATTGGACTGATATCTGCTCGTCACACTAATTGAATAAGCAACATCAGGCCTTGTAGACAACATCGCATACATGATAGATCCTATTGCTGAAGCATAAGGAATCTTACTCATACGCTCTCTTTCCTCAGGTGTCTTAGGAGATATTTTTTCGGAAAGGGACACTCCATGGCTTATCGGTATGAGACCACTTTTAGAGTTTTCCATGCTAAACCTTTTAAGCACTTTATGGATGTATATGTACCCTGGGTAAGACCTATCATTCTTCTAGAGCTATCTCTATAGATCTTCATACCGAGAATGTAGGATGCTTCTCCCAAGTCCTTCATGGTGAAGTTCTTTGATAGCCATACTTTGACTGATTGTAGCATCGGTATATCATTTCGTATAAGAAGTATGTCATCCACATACAATACAAGAAATGTTACCGCGCTCCCACTAACCTTCTTGTAGACACATGGTCATCTATGTTTTTGATAAAACCAAACTCTTTGATTGTCTCATCAAAACGGATGTTCCATCTACGAGAAGCTTGCCTTAAACCATATATGGTTCACAGCAGCTTACACACTAGGTGTTCATTTCCCTTGGAAAGAAAACCCTCTGGCTGTGTCATATACACTTCCTCCTCAAGTTCCCCATTGAGGAAGGTCGTTTTCACGTCCATTTGCCAGATCTCATAGTCGTAGTAAGCAGCAATCGCAAGCAAAATCCGAATTGATTTTAACAGGGCTACAGGCGAAAAAGTTTAATCAAAGTCAATCCCTTTCCTTTGTTTGAATCCTTTTGCCACAAGCCTGGCCTTATAGGTCTCCACCTGGCCATCTGCTCCAATATTTCTCTTGTATACCCACTTGCACCCAATAGGCTTAACACCTTCAGGCGCCTCAACCAGAGTCCATACTTGGTTGGTATACATAGATTCCATTTCGGATTTCATGGCACTATGCCATTTCTCTGAGTCAACTCTACTCATAGCCTCATTATAGGTCACAGGGTCGTCATCATCAATGATTAACAACTCATTGCCATTCTCAATGACAAAGCCATAATACCTTTCAGGTTGGCGAAACACTCTCCCTGTCCTACGAATGGGATGTTCCACAGAAGGTTGTTCAGTCTGAACAGGTGTTTCCACTTGATCCGTAGTAGTTTGTGCTTCTTGAACTTCATCAAGTTCAATTTTTCTCCCACTGTTTCCTTCAAGGATAAACTCCTTTTCCAAGAAGGTAGCATGTCTGGAGACAAACACCCGATGATCGGTGTAAAAGTAATACCCCAAAGTCTCTTTAGGATACCCCACAAAATTACATTTTACGGATCGAGATTCCAGCTTATCTGGGTCAACTTTCTTGACATAAGCTGGACATCCCCAAATCTTAACGTGTTTAAGACTCGGTTTCCTTTCTTTCCATATCTCATATGGTGTTTGAGGAACAGATTTGGAAGGCACCTTATTCAGTAAATATGCTGAGGTTTCCAATGCATAACCCCATAGGAATACTGGAAGATTCGCATAGCTCATCATGGACCGAACCATGTCTAACAAAGTTCGATTTCTCCTTTCAGATACCCCATTCAACTGTGGAGTATATGGAGGAGTCCACTGGGATACTATACCATTTTCTTTGAGATAATCTAGAAACTCTCCATTCAAGTATTCACCACCTCGATCTGATCGAAAGAGTTATAATAATATGTTTGGTTTGTTTCTCCACTTTATACTTATATTCTTTGAACTTTTCAAAGGCTTCAGACTTATGTTTCATCAAATACACATATCAGAATCTAGATCGATCATCTATGAAAGTAATGAAGTATGAAAATCCACCCATGGCTTGCGTAGACATTGGTCCACATACATCTGTGTGTACCAATCCTAGCAAATCTGCAGCCCTTTCTCCATGTCCACTAAATGGAGATTTGGTCATTTTACCCAATAGACAAGACTCGCATGTAGGATATGATTCAAAATTAAAGGGGTCAAGTAACCCTTCCTTAGGCAATGTCCACAGTTTATTTTCACTAATATGACCTAGCCTACAGTTCCATAAATAGGTCAGATTTTCATCATCTCATTTTCTTTTATTAGTTTGTTCAATCTGAAGTAAATCATGCTCTACATCACATACATACAGACCATTATTTATAATACCACGTCCATAAAGAACATTATCTCTAAGGATAGAACATTCATTATTCTTAATAATAAATGAAAAACCATCCAAATCCAACATAGGAATAGAAACAATATTCCTCACAATAGAGGGAACGTAATAACAATTATTCAGAATAATAGTCTTGCTCGTAGGCATATGTAAACTAAATGATCTTACAGATATGGCCGCAACCCTTGCTCCATTGCCCATACGTGGAATCACCTCATCTTTTTCAAGAGTCCTACTTCCCCTTAGTCCTTGTAACGAATTGCAAATATGAGAACCACAGGCGGTATCTAATACCCAAGTAGAAATTTGACCTAGTGACATATTAACTTTGATCATGAACATGCCTGAATCAGAAGCGGTAGTCTTGCTACCCTTCTTCTTATTCAATTCTGCAAGTTAAACTTTGCAGTTCATCTTCCAGTGCCCTAACTTGTTCCAGTGAAAACAAACAGCTAAATTAGGACCAGTCAACTTGTGAGCATCTAGTATGCTCCGGAGTGATAGTGCAGAAGACATGACGAATATAGTAAATCTGTAAATGATAAACACATAACAACAGCTAGCAAATATTCAATTTCATTTCAAAATACTATATGAATCGGGTCTTTATTCATAAGTGTCTCCCACTAGTTTATCTAATTTATTCAACCCCTAAGTGAAAATTAAGCATTCATAATGTTAGTGGGAATAGGGATCCTACATTCCATCACACAACCTCGGCTGTGGCACGAAACGTCATGTGATGTTCAATAGGCAGACAACTCTTGTCAATTACATCTTATGTTATTCCCTAATATAACTTTAGCCTCTTGAATAATTGAGTCATGGCTGTGGCATGACAAACTCAATATTCTAAGTCAAGTCTAACCCAATATTTCGTACAATTAAATCAGTCTCTAACGGCCCATGACTGTGGCACGTAACGACCTTTAGATTCTAATTCAATGTACACATCTCTATGTAATAGACAAGTATTTCTTATTTCAAAATCAAAGCCCTCGGATGTAGCACGAAACGACAATGATTCAAAAATAAGAACTACTTTCTACCATGTTGGAAGGCTTTGACCGACACAAGCCCGTTGTGTCATTGGCCAATTACTACTTGATATTATTTAATTTTAGAGGGATTATATTACGTTACAATCATAATCATATTATAAACAGATTCTTCCTTTTAAATTAAATATTTCAAATCAATAATCGATAATCAGATGATTCCCCGATCGGGTGGAGCATTGTCAAGAGGCGTCACTTAATAACCCTTTCTTACAGATAGAAATCTGTTGTTTACAGAATCATCCTTTCTCTCAATATTGAAAATTCATATTCAATTACATGTTTCATAAACACAAGAATCTCATGATCGTATTCATAATATTTATATTAAGGTCATCAAACAATTTCACTATACTAGATTGTCTAACAAACGCCTTATGTCAATTAAGTTCACCTAAATCTATCATCACAGTAAACATAGGCATATATCTCATATATAAAATTAAATAAACAAGTAAATGTAAAGTGCAATAAAGTAAATGTGTTTGGTTATGGCCCCATCCTATGTGATCTTTATCAAGCTCATGATAAAGATCAAGGTCAATCTAATATGGTGATGGAAATAAATTCAACTACTTATTACATAAGTCTTCTTCTTTGTATCACCTCCATTGGATAGCCTTCTTGAGTCTTCAATTACATTACATGATTGAAAGTAAAACTAATCTAATGAACTTACAAGAATAACTCGAGTTACATTCGAGATTTATGATTACAAAGATTGACGACATGCAAGTCGTATTTAAAACAAAAACCAAAACCATTACACTAAGGTCGAAAGGCCATAACCATCCACCATGCTCATACAACACATAAAAGCATGCTAAAACACATAATCTGATCTTAACATATCATATTATCCATGATCTAATCATAAAAAAAAATATGACAAAAATCAGAATCATAATCAGAAAAACAAGAATCACTTTTTACGGGCAGTAAACGACGTCAAACGCCTTACAGATGAGTCGTTGATAGCTTTACCAATTAGTTTTGTTCAGACGCTCGTTTACCTATGGAATAGGGTATTCGTTTGCGTAAATCGGACACCAGACCCAGATTTCAGCAAATCTGCAGCAGCCAATTCAGAATCTATATCTAATATGATTCTCATAATTAGAACAAACATAAATCATGTATATCAGTATATATACAGATTACATAATCATCTTATGATTATACAACTCACATGAATATAATATATTCAAAACCATACATATATAAGCATATTATAACAACATCAAATCATGGCGAATTACGTACATGCTCATATATCGAAAATAATTAAACACATAAACGAATTAAAAAATTTTCGCAAGTAGCTCTGATGTCATTGAAGGGTTTTTAGCACATAAACGCAACGAAAACGTAAATTTAAATCTTAAAAAAAAAACCAAAACCCTCCGCAGGATCCATGCGAAAAATAATATTTAATTCGTAGTTCAGTATGTTTACCTTAAGAAGCTTTACATTAATGGAAAGATGGAGGTCTTTAATAGCGATCCAAGAACCACGAGCGGAGATCCTTAGCAGCTGCTCCTCAAGTGTGAAGCACTCCACTGGTATCCACCAAGAACACAGTGTAATGGAGAAGGAGGAGGTGGAGAGAATTAGGGTTTTGTAAAATTTTTAGGTTGAGGCAAAAATAGGGTTTATAATAGTATATTTATAGGCAAAATTTTCAGCTGAAAATTTCCCATAAAATATTATTATTATTAACCCTTTATTATTCTCATTAATAATTGAAACACCTTTTAATTATTAATCCTTTTTCTAAACACTTTAGAAATAATTCTCTCTCTTGATTTAATTTCCAAAAAATTAAATTCTTAATTAATAATATTAAGAGCCTTTTCTTAATTAATTTATAATCAATTAAATCTCATTTAATCAATTATTAAATTTTCCAATTAATTATTTATTTCATAAATAAATAATTATCAGCCATTATTAATTAATTCCTCCACCATTAAATCATTCTCTTTTATGGTGTGACCCTGTAGGTTCAATATTAAGCCGGTAGTAGAAATAAATAATAATAAAATTATTTTATCATTATTTATATAAATTCTCTAATTCATTAAATATGATTAATTAATTAATCATATTTATTCTACATCGTGAGGGATACTTCTCAGCATATCGCGACTATCCGGATAATACGAATTCACTGCTTAGAATACCAAGAACCTATTCAGTGAGTAGTTACCGTACAATTAATTCCTTCTACCCTGCAATGTCACGATTAAATATAAGGCATGGAACTTGTGTCAAGCCTATCTTATTTAATCACTTGCTTTCCCATTCACTATGCTTAGTTCTATTTAATGTAAATTAGAAACTCATTTCTAATTTCATTCACTCTGGCCAGAGATTCCTGAACTAACATAAGTGGATCAGCATTGAACATTCTCTTCCTTTACTGGAAGGGGTAGATCCTTTATTGATCATACACTATCTTCATGTACAAATTCCTATACCCAGTAGAGCCTTTATAATTGTCCCTTGAGACTAAGAACTAAACCAAAGCATAGTTCAGTGTACACAAGATGACTATGATGACCTCAAGTCTAAGTATACTTGTACAACTATCTCTATGTGAACAACTGTTGACACGTGAGTAAATTCCATCAGTTGTTCAGCTGTGTGAGTCATGTTCAGTGAACTTATTCTATATAAGCACCTACATACTAGCTATAATATCACCACACAAATGTCTATGAGAACAGACATCCTTCATAATGAAGCAAGCATAGTATGTACCGATCTTAAAGAAGCATAAACCCCGATTAGCTACTAACAGGATCAAACAGGATAAAGTATGAGATAAGATTACAACTACCAATTATAAAATATAACTTACAACCCCAAAATAAAACCAAATATACATAGTCGATCCCGGCTTGGAACCGATAGATAACCCATTGTATCTTTACAACTCTCTGGCTAAGCGCTTACTTACTCAAAAACTTTACTACCTGCTCTGGCAACCGGAAGCCCTCAACACGAAAGGGACCACCAGGTACGCTCTTACGAGCAGTGCGCCTAAGCCTGGTCATCTTCTTGCTTAACTGCCATGGTTAGATTAAAATAAAACATATGAGTATAAAACTCAGCAAGTAACTAAACAACAGTTCTACAATATAAAATCCATAATATGCTTTACTGATCTCAGGGCATTTTACTTTATCAATTCTAGGTGGCAGATTTCTATCTTTCAGGTTATAAAAGGGGTTATGAAGAAAATTTTGGGCTTTCAAGTAACAAGGCTCAAAGCAGGGTGAAAGCCGACATTCATCACAAATCATTAAAGGATCAAAATAGATCTTTCAAGTGGAAAGCGACAAATCTTTTCATTATAAGGAATCAATTATATGATCAACAGTATCAAAAATCAGGGTTCACAAGATTTAAGCTCCACAATATCACAATCAAAGCAATATAAATCTTTTTCATTTTCAAAGAATCAATTACTGAATAGGAAATTTCAATTCCTTTTAAAATCATTATGGAACCCTTGATTGGACCACTTTATCTTTCATTTCATAATAATATAGGTGATCAGCCCGTACCGACCTCCATCTGGTCTTTAAGGTACCAATGGCATAATTTCAGCCTTAAACTGGACTAGCCCCGCTAGCCTCTTACTATGAATGGACTAGTCCCACTAGCCTCTTACGTCCTAATCCAATCCATCAGGAATTCATTTAGAAAACCTTGAGTTGGAAAAAGGTAGGTTTACTAAATTCATTTTACATTTACCAAGAATATGAAATCATTCAGACTTTTTCAAGTCGAAACTCATTCTTAAGTTCAATTTCAAGAATTCAAAGTTAAGGGAATGAATCAGGAATAAGCAAAGTTCAATTCTAGGGATCTTGATCAATGATAACATGGTTCTCAAGTAAGGGAAATCAAAACCGCTTCAAGGATCAATAGGGAATAAGGTAAATAAGGGATGAAGCATCATTATAAGGGGTTCGTAAAGGTACTTATAGGGTTTATAACAGTTCATGGTATAACAAATAATTAGAGCAGGAAAAAGAGTTACCAAAGGGGTTGGATCAATAAGCTTATCAATAACAATTTCACAAGATCAAAGACAGGGTATCTCAAATCAGTAACATGGGTTCATTACTTTAACAGTTCAATACTCTACATGGCATGAACAATATCCTCTATATAACCATTTACACAAGTAATTAGAGTCACTTGCCTGAATTCGCTTTCCTAAGGTTGAACTACTGCCACCTAGTAAACCTTTCCCTTTCCTAGCCTGAATGCCCTCACGCTTCGAATCTACAATCCAAAACCAAAACCTTAATTAGTTTCTTAACTCACGTTCCCGGGACGCTTAGATTTCCCCTTAATCATAATACCCTAAGGGTATGCATATATATATACTCTCACCATAAACACATATATGCATATACCAACACTCGCATATCCAAACTAAATAGACTTCGGATCACATATTGCAATACAAATATGACATATAACATTTAATCCTTGTATATTAAACTCTATACTCGTGTTATCATATTAATACATAATCTCGTATCAAAATGATTCAAAAACCTTCTTTTTATATCACTTAATTCGAACCAAACAAGCAAATAATCCACATTAATCTTAGAAATCTCACATGCATCCACTTTAGCATCAAATCATTCATTTTTATAGCCATAAACCATTCGGCTTTAACACAAAACACAAACAAAAGATCCAATGATCCTTTTAGACTATAATCTTTCAATTACAACCTATATCTTAACATGCAATTCTTATTTCTTTCATATCTATCTCCAATTTATCATAGAAACACACAAGCAACACTTGAAGCACGTAATCCATTAAAATTTCTATAAATCCAACTTATATCATTCGAATTTCTCAAGAATCATCACATGCAACATCATAATTTGACATGCAAGTATATGGATCATTTATACTCTTTAGTTTATACCAAAATTCATCCTTTAAAACCTTTTTCAAAGAAATTCGAAGCAAAATTAATCCCTCAAACCAAAACTCTTTATAAGCTTGAATCGAAATCAAAACCCCAATTTTTAAAAGTAAAAATTTGAACTAAAAACTCTTTTAATCAAAACCAAATATTCATTGATTCTTAAATCTTAAGCACCTTAAGCAAATGACTACTCATTTCCTTTTACTCAAAAATTCGAACCAACTTTAGCACAAAACCAATCAAGTCACTTGAAACCAACTTAGTGCTACCATTCATACTATCACACAATAAAAATCATCATTTCCCCTTAATTTTTATAAAAATTCGAACCTAGCAAAGGTTCAAAACCAAAATGAGCATAAAACATTGACATGCAATAACTTTTAGGGACATGCATATGGATTCTTATGACATGCATACCATTTTAATCATCTAAACACCAAGATCACTTACTAATAGACCTTACATACAATCTTCTAAACATAACACTTCATTTACCAACAACACTTCAAGAAATCATCAAATATCAAACATGCAATTAGTATCTTAGCAAGATCATACTATAGCACTTGGAAAATCACACTTTGAAAGTCCACCGGCTCTCCTTGGATCATGGACGGTGGTGGTCGAACTTAAGAGTGCCCATAACGGGTCTCCTCTTGAGTTTTAAACCATAAAATCACTTTAAACTTCTCTTATGATCATATTTCAAGAAATCATATTTCCTTGAACACAACCATGGAGATTGAATTATGAAATCTACATAGACACTTAGATGCAAATGGTGTTTGAGTAGTATATCGAAAATAGAAACTATGGATGGTGAAATCTTTGAATTTAGATGAGTATTTGTTGTTGCATGCAAGAGAGAGAAGATAGATGGGGAGAGAGCCGGGAGAGAGTGATCGAGAGAGAGGGAGAAAGAAAGAGAGGGAGAGAGGGGTGCTCACGAGAAAGAAAAGAAAGAAGGGGGGGATGAGCTTGTATTTGTATTAGGGGGCAAGGGTAGTTTAGTAATTCACTAATCCTTTTCTTTGTTTGATTTACTCTTTTTTTACTCTAATAAAATAGAAATGGAATATTGAATATATCTCTATCGGATATTTGAAAATTATTGCGAATGACAATTTTAAGACGTAGATCTCGAAATTAGCTTTCCAACCGTTACTCATAATAAACTTTTGAGCGTACGGTTGATTTTATATGATTTTTACAAATTTATGCTAATAATAGCATTTTAACATGTAAAAATCATTTTAAAATGCAACGATCATGAAATAAATCCGTCTATCATTTTTAGAAAGTCTCTAGGACTATTTCGAAGATAACAAGACAAATCTCATTCTTTTACCTTACTCGGATAATTTTATAAAAATGTGCAAAGGTTAAATAAACCTTATTTAAATCAAATAATTCCCTTAAAAATATCAACAGATCACGTAATCACGCATACAGACAAGCAAGCACGTATACTCACACATAACAACTTATGTCTGATCATAAAAATTTCCCTTTTTATCATTATTCCTCTTTTCGCATACCGGGTCACGTTCTGCCTGACGGCCCGACGCTCAGCGTTTCAATTACGCTTCACAATATCATTACCGATCGACACGTCACTAGAACGCAATACTTTAATTAAACATTCATTTCACATAATAACACATATTTCATATTTTAAATACTTTAATCCCTTTTTAGGACGGGTTCCGTTCTACCTGACAGCCCGACAACATAGCTTAACTCCTAAGCTGACTCTTTAAATTGGAACGCGTCTTTTGACGCTCCCAGATACTTATATACAATAGAAACAATTAATCATCACTTAATCACATATTTTATAATCACTTCACATAAATCATACTTTATTACTTAATTACATCGCAAAATTCTCAGTCGTCACAGATGATGCAACTGTGTGCTCTTATGGTGAACGGTATCACAAAGATAGCCTACAAGAAATTCAGAAAGGGCAATAAGTTTTCAAGGAAAGGTGGAAGTTCTGAAAAGAAAGGGTTCAGAAAGTTTGAAGGCAAAGGAGAAAAGTCTAACAGAGGAGACAACTCAAATGTCAAGTGCTACATTTGTGGTGAAAGAGGCCACATCTCTCCTGACTGCAAGAAAGGAAAAAGTGATAAAGGCCAGGCACTTATCACAAAGAAGAAAAACTGGGCAGACACTTCAGATTCTGAAGATGAGGTGAACTATGCCTTGATGGCAAATACTGATAGCAGTACTAATGCTGCTGAAATGAAGGTACCTCAATCAACTTTTGCTTTTCATACTGATGATTTTCTGAGCTAAGATTATATCTTAAAACCATGTTCATTAGTTTTAGAGATCAGACTTTAACAAATGAAAGATTAACATCTAAAAGTGTTGCTCTTAGAAACAGAAATGACTATTTAGAAAAAGAGTTAGTTATGTTCCATCAAACTCAGAAAGAAAGAGATGAGGCTTTGTATGTTAGTGATGAAGTGCTCTTAAAATTGAGTAAAACTCTTAAATCTGAACTCGAAAAGGAAAAGGAGATAATCAAAACTTGGACTAACTCTGGAAGAACAACTCAGAAAATCTTAGAAAATGGAAATTGGAAAGAAGGACTAGGTTATCTAGATGATAAAGAAGAAAAGGAAATTATGTCATCTAAACCAAACTTTACCAAGAAAGCTGAAAAGCCTAAAATTAATCCTGTCAAGTTTATGTCAAATTCTGATAAGTCAAAATCTGTAAAGGTGAAAGACTCTAAAATAGAAGTCAAAGAAAAGTCAACTTCTGACAAATTAAAACAGGATAAACCAGCTGAAGTAAACATAGGTTTAATGACAAAGAAGCAGCTTAAGCATAAGCTGAAAGAGATTAGAAATGTGAACAAGGTAAAGGAAGCTAGGAAAATTAGGAATGGAAAGGAAGGTGTGAATAAAATCAATAATTATATGCATGTTCCTAATGCTCCTAGAAAGAAATGTTATAACTGTGGAAACTCTAACCATCTTGCTTCTTTTTGCAGGAAAAATAAAGATATAAACTCTTTACCTCCTAGATCAGGAGTTAAGAGTCAGTCTGTTAGGTTTAAACCACAAAATCCTTGTTTTCACTGTGGTAGTTTATCGCATTCTATTTATACTTGTAAGGAATATCATAGTTTGTACTATGATTATTATCAAATAAAACCTTCTTTGAAGAAAGTTAGTGTAATTCTTTTTAGTGTAAATTCTGATGCAAAGTCTGATAAGAAGCATGTTAGCATAAACTCTGAAACTAAATCCGCTGCAAATGCTAACAAATTTAAAAAGGTCAAAGGATCCAAGCAAGTCTGGGTCCTTAAAACTAACCAATAGTGGTCTTTGTGATTGCAGGGCAACAGGAAAAACATCCTAGTTCTAGACAGTGGATGTTCTGGACATATGACTGAAAATAAAGCCCCGCATCAGACTTTATGGAGAAAGTTGGCCCAGGAGTTTCTTATGGATATGGCAACATGAGAAAGACTCTGGGATATGGCAATATCAATCTTGGGAATGTCATAATTGAATCAGTAGCTCTTGTCTCAGGACTTAAACACAATCTTCTAAGTGTGAGTCAAATATGTGATAGAGATTATCATGTTGATTTCTTTAAAGAACACTGTGAAGTTGTAAGTAATTTTACAGGCAAAGTGGTTCTAAAAGGTTACAGACATGGTAACATATATAAAGCCAGACTTTCAACAAGTTTTGATGGTTCTGCAATCTATCTGTTAAGCAGAGCATCAATTGAAGAAAGTTGGAATTGGCACAAGAGACTCTCTCATTTAAATTTCAACAATATAAATGAGTTAGTAAAGAAAGATCTTGTGAGAGGACTACCAAAATCAGTACTTGCTCCTGATGGCCTTTGTGATTCATGTCAAAAGGCAAAACAAAGAAAATCTCCATTCAAGAGCAAACTGAATCCTCAATTCTTGAGCCTTATCACTTACTACATGTTGATCTATTTGGTCCAGTCAATGTCATTTCCATTGCAAAGAAGAATATGATATGGTTATAGTGGATGAGTTCACAAGATACAGTTGGGTGTATTTCTTGCACAAGAAGAATAAAACTGCATCTACTCTAAATGATCATGTCAGACAGCTGGATAAGTTGGTTAAAGATTCTGTTAAAATTATTATAAGTGATAATGGCACTGAGTTCAAGAATTCAATCATGGAAGAGTTCTGCAAAGAGCATGGAATAAAGCAGGAATTTTCTGTACCTGGAACTCCACAGCAGAATGGAGTTGTAGAAAGAAAGAACAGGACTCTCATTGAAGCTTCACGAACTATGCTTGATGAAGCAAAGCTATCAACCTACTTTTGGGCTGAAGCTGTGCAGACTGCTTGTTTTACACAAAATGCTACACTCATAAACATGCATGGAAAAACACCATATGAGATGGTGAAGAAAAAGAAGCCAAATCTGAAATACTTTCATGTATTTGGATACAAGTGTTTTGTTCTTAAGACTCATCCTGAACAACTGTCAAAATTTGATCTAAAAGCAGATGAAGGAATTTTTGTTGGATATCCACTTTCCACAAAAGCCTTCAGAGTCTACAATTTAAGAACAAGGGTTGTCATGGAATCTATCAATGTATCTTTTGATGATAGATAGATTACTGGACTTGAAGATTTCAATGATCATGATCAGCTGAGATTTGAAAATGAAGATTTAAATTCTGATTCCATAAATTCTGATGACCTAAGTCCTGATCCTGTAAGTTCTGACGGGTTAAATTCTGATGTCATTGAAACTGTGGTAATTACTCAAAAGGAAAATGCACCTGTTTAGGGTGAGCAAGTTAATGATCCTACCACTTCTCAAGACTCTCAAGAAGCATCAGAACCTGTCCCCGGTTCTTCAAATTCTAATTCATCAAGTTTTGATGAGCCAAATTCTGATAATTCTGGAAACTCTGATTCTTCAATTCCTGAAGGATACAACTCAAATTCTGAAATTTCATAGAGCATAACTTCAGGGGGAGCATCAAAAAATGCTGATGGAGACAGCATGGATCAAGGGGGAGGATCTAGTTCTAGAGATCAACTTCCATCTGCAAGGAAGTGGACCAAATCACACACACCTGACTTAATAATTAGAGATCCTGAAGCAGGTGTCAGAACTAGAACAACAACATCAAATGAATGTCTCTATCATTCCTTTCTATCTCAGACTGAACCAAAGAAAGTGGATGAAGCTCTTCAAGATGTTGATTGGGTGCAAGCAATGCAGAAAGAGTTAAATGAATTTGAAAGAAATAAAGTCTGGACCCTAGTGCCAAGACCAAAGAACAGATCAATTGTTGGCATAAAATGGGTGTTCAGAAACAAAACTGACAGTGATGGCATAATTACAAGGAACAAAGCAAGGTCAGTTGCTAAAGGTTACTCTCAACAGGAGGGTATTGAATATGAGATATATTTGAGATGTCATGTCTAATATGATTCATGTTTAGTTTTCAGATGTTACGACTGGTATCTTCGTGTAATATTATTTGTGGATTTGGTATAATATTAAAGCCGAATGAAAATATATTCAATGATTGTAAGTTTGTGTGAGTGCAAATTTCTGCATTATAAATTTGCTTTATGTAGTATATGATTTTTCAAAGCAAGAGTTTATTTAATTTTTTTATTTTTGATTTATAAGGAATATTCTAAGCCTTGGAAAAAATTTATTTTAGAAGGTATTTTGTTCACAAATTTTGAAAATGATTTTATAAAGTCTCTAAAAATCCAAGTTATTTTATGGTATAAATTTTATAATTTTTGAACTTGTATTTTATTTTATAAAAATAAATCATTATAAATTTTAGTTGTCATATTTAGCAAATTACAAGAAAGCCCTTGCATGCAAACCACCCTCTCATTCTTTTCAAGGACAAAGAGGACAATTCCAACCCCACTGACTCTTATTTTTCTAGCCAATTTCCTTCTTTACCCTTGCATGAAAATTGAACCAAGTTCAAGTGGAAGGCTAATCATGTCAATTCCTAATTCCACTCACTTTTGCCAATACAAAAACCATAAAACAAGCAAAGACATGATCATTTCACTTCACTCACCACCACACTTTCTCCTCCCTCCCTCCTCCCTCTCTCACTCTCGGCTTTTAGCCGAAACCCCCCTCCCCATTTTTTTTTCTTCATTCCTCAACCAAGTTTCTACTCTTTACACAAGTAAATGTTACTTCCCATACCATGATCACTCATATTTCAAAGAGTTTTGAGTAGAAAGTTTAAGTTTAAAGGTTGCATGTAAAGGTTTTAGTGAAACTCAAAATACAACCTTGATTCTTGTGAGTTTAGGGTTGTTTTGAGAGGACTACAAGGAATGGATAAGTGTCAAGTCTTGAGAAAGAAACTCTTGATGATTAAATGGCCCTTCCCATCCATTTCATTCGGCCATGACCATATGGGAGCCGAATGAATGGTCCTTGAGATCATTCTTGTTGTTTTGCTCAAATTTTGCATGTTTATGTGATAATGACTTGAATTTTGTGGTGAAAATTTGATAAAACTCCTTGCATGCTAAGTGATCATCTAGGTATAGCTCATGCTAGGCTTTCATATCAATTTTATGGTAGAATATATGTAGAAAATGTGTTGTTTTGGTTTGCAAAACCCGAGGACATGCATGCATGTGGATTTCTCTTAGAATGTTGTAAGATTTTGATCATTTGGAAAGATTTTGTTAGTGAGCCTTAATTTCAGTAGGAATAATGTGTTAATATTGATTTATGCTTCTTGTTGCATGGTAATAATTCGTGGTTATCTTTTATAAAATGCATATCTTGTAGTTTCAAAAACTTAATGATTGGTGAGTTGAAAAATATGATCTCTTTTGTTTTGCCATAATTGTACCTTAGGTAAGGATGATCTCACCCAAGGTTATTTTGAGAATAAGGGAGTTAGTTCAGTAGATTACCATGTATAAGTCTTGGTTTAAGTATTGGGATGTTGGTAGTTGAGTTTGTCAAGTCAAAACCTTGGAGAAATGAGAGTTATAGTTTCTGCAGAAAATCAGTTTAGTACCCTGAGGTTTAGAGTGAGTTTTGACCATGTCATTGATGTGCACTTTGAGGCCCAAGTCACCAGAAGTTAGTATTGGGAGTATATAAAAGGTTTTAGGAATTGGTTGGAGGTTTGCATGTCTTTTGGTTAGGTGCACAAGTAGAATAACAAAATCTGTCCAGCAGGGGACAGTTTTGTTGCAACTTAGAAATAGGAAGATTTGACCATGTCATGGGTAGGCCCTCATTAGGCACTATTGGGCCTTAGTTAGAGGGAGTGTCAGAGAAGTTTTTCCAACCATATTTCATAGGATATGAGTTAGAACCATGTGTCACAAGTTAATTCAAGTCAGGGCGTTTTCTGCCCAGAAAAACATGGGAACCTTGGACTTTTAGCTTAGGCCCAAGAAGGCCCAAGCCAGGCCCTTGAGCCACATCAAGTTTGTGAGATGCCCTTAGGTCAGGAGAGTCTTGTGTAAAAGTTTTGAAGGAAAACTTGTAGTTTAAGAGTGCCTAATGCACTCAAGAAACTATAGTTGTCATTCTGAAATTTGCACCAGTGAGCGCTTTCACTTATCACATAGTTTTAGAACACTTAGAAGTGAGTATTAGGTTGACCATCATAGTTGTAAGATGGTATAAGGTCAGTAGAGCTAAATTCACAAGTGAGGGTCAATAGGTTTTGGATAATTTAGGAAAGGCACATCGAGTTAGGAAGCCAAAATTAGAAGACCTTGTCTAGTTTAGCGACCAAGTGACTTAAGATGTGAGTCGAGATCATCCAAGCCTAGTGTTGCATTATGGTATATATGGTGATATTTGGTGTTAATATATGATATGTGAATATGTGGCTATGTGTTTACTTTTGTAATTTAAAAGTGAATATAAAATTAAGTGCGTATAGGCCTAAGTGCCATCCGTGTTTAATTTCAAGGTGTAAATAGGTTAAGATGGTAAGAATATATTATAATGAGGATTATTATTATTATGTAGGATCTCGAGACGAGGGAAAACTTGCCATAAAGGTCGAGTGAAGCTCCAGTTGCTCCTACCAGTCAGACCAGACCAGCCTTTCTCAAGGCAAGTGATTCAACTTGACCTTTGTATTTACTATAAACAGTTCATATATATATTGATGTAATTATCCTGAGTCATTTTGATATATTTTAAATCAAGCGTATCTTTCGTTTATCTTTGAATTATATAGAAATGCCATGAACCCTCGAGTATGTATTGCAAGTAGTTCAAAATCCTTTTCATGATAGTTAAATGCCATGATAAAATGAAGAGTTGATATATTACTTGATTGATCCTCTTGATTAACATGCTGATGATTCCTAAGTATATCTCGATTTATGTTTTGTGTCGTACTGTTAGCACTTGTTGAGCATTTGGCTCACTCCTTGCTTTACCCTGATATTACAGCTAGCAGCTATGGTTAGATTCAAGCAGACTGCCCGTAAGACCTGTGATGCTGATGCTTATGTTCGAGCTCAGGTAGAATAAGTAATAATAGTTTGTGTGAGGACTCGGTACTTTTAATCAGATGTAATAGTTGGTAGTGTTGGGCTGTTCCAAACCCTAAACTGTAAGATCTTGAAGTTGGCTGTGTATTCTTCTTTTAAAATATTGTAATAGTTATATTTAATTTATTGTTTAAGTTGGGGGCGTGACATCAGATCTTAACAAACAGGACATATCAGGACTTACTGAAATCAGGACTTACTGGAAGTCAAAACTTAATATCAGAACTTAAGGTCATATCAGAACTTAAGTGCGGGAAGACTTTCATATAAGGAAGGAAGCTGATTTACAGTAGAAGATCAAGACTAAAACAAAAGAAGATATGCATGGAAAGATTTAGAAGACTGGAAGACTTGTAGAAGATATCTGATTGATATATTTTAGGAGACAGAATTATATTCCATATCAATAAGAAGTTATCTTGTAACTGTGTACTATATAAACACAGACTTAGGGTTTACACTATATGTGTTATCATTATTAAGAAGATTATACATTGTAACCTAGCAGCTCTTAGTGATATTTGTTCATCACTGAGAGAGAACAACAGTTCTTATTGTAACAGAGTTGTTAGATATATTTGAGATGTCATGTCTAATATGTTTCATGTTTAGTTTTCAAATCTTAACAAACATGAAATATCAGTACTTACTGGAATCAGTACTTACTGGAAGTCAGAACTTAAGGATATCATAACTTAGATTATCAGAAGATAAATATCAGAAGATGGATATCATAACTTAAGTACGGGAGGACTAACAGTTAAGGAAGGAAGCTGATTTATAGGAAAGAAGATCGAGACTAATACAAAATGAAGATATGCATGGAAAGAGTTAGAGGACTAAAAGAATTGTATAAGATATCTGATTGATATATTTTAGGAGACAAAATTATATTTCATATCAATTAGAAGTTATCTTGTAACTGTGTACTATATAAACACAGACATAGGTTTACACTATATGTGTTATCATTATCGAGAAGATCATATATTGTAACCTAGCAGCTCTCGTGATATTTGTTCATCACTGAGAGAGAACAGTTCCATTGTAATAGAGTTTATTATATTGAATATATATGTTTACTGTTACTTGTGTTCGAAATCGATTTGATTGTATTCTGCACTGTATTCAACCTCCTTCTATAGTGTTGTGTGACCTAACAAGTGGTATCAGAGCTTATTTGTTAACACACATACAGTAAAGATCCAAACAATCATGTCTGAAGAAGCAGAAAATCCAACCAAGCCCACCAAAATTGAAGAAACTAAAAACACTCCAATCCACAGTCGATATGAGACTATTAGGGTTCCCATATTGAGACCTTCTGAGTACCCCATATGGAAAGTGAAGATGGCTATGTTTCTGGAAGCTAGTGATCCAGAATACCTTGACAGAATTAATGAAGGACCGCATAAGCCAACCAAGCTCTCTGTTGTAGTTGCATATCAGCCAGCAAAGACCATACCAAAAGAGAAAAGTGAGTATACAGCTGAAGATATCTCATACATTTTCAAGGATGCAAAGGTAAGGCATTTGCTGCATAGTGTCATTGATAATGTCATGTCAAACAGGATAATTCATTGCAAGACTGCAAAGGAGATATGGGATGCTTTGGAGACAAGATGCCAGGGAACTGATGCAATCAAGAAGAACAGGAGGACTATACTCACTCAAGAGTATGAGCACTTTGACTCAAAAGCTGATGAGTCATTAACTGACTTATATGATAGGTTTGTCAAACTCTTGAATGATTTGTCATTGGTGGACAAGGAATATGATCTTGAAGATTCAAATCTAAAATTTCTTTTAGCTCTTCCTGAAAGTTGGGATTTGAAGGTTACTACTATAAGAGACAACTATGCTCTTGATGAAACTACTCTTGATGAAATTTATGGAATGCTCAAGACTTATGAACTTGAGATGGATCAAAGAAGCAAGAGATATAGGAGAAAGTCAAGGACAGTTGCTCTTAAAGCTGAAGAGGAATTCCCCAAAGTGGTTGTCTCAAAGAAAGGCAACGGAAAAGCTCTCATCACAAAGTCTGATTCAAAATCATCAAGTTCTGATGATGATGATTCAGAAACTGAAAGTTTACCTGAAATAGATGCTGATGAAGAGATGATAAAATTGTGTGCTCTTATTGTGAAGGGTATCACAAAGATAGCCTACAGGAAATTCAGAAGGGGAAAGAAGTTTTTCAAGAAAGGTGGAAGTACTGATAAGAAAGGTTTCAGAAAATCTGAAGGCAAAGGTGAAAAGTCTGACAGAGGAGATATCTCAAATGTTAAATGTTACAACTGTGGTGAAAGAGGCCACATATCTCCTGACTGCAAGAAAGGAAAAAGTGACAAAGGCAAGGCACTTGTTACAATGAAGAAAAGCTGGACAGACTCTTCAGATTTTGAAGATGAGGTGAACTATGCCTTGATGGAAAATGCTAATGGCAGCCCTGAAACTACTGAATTAAAGGTACCTCAAACAACTTATGTGTTTCATACTGATGATATTACTGAGTTGAGATTATATCTTAAAACCATGTTTATTAGCTACAGAGATCAAACTTTAACATGTGAAAAATTAACTTCTGAAAATCTTGCTTTTAAGAAAAGGAATAATAATTTAGAAAAGGAGTTAGTTATGTTCCATCAAACTCAGAAAGAGAGAGATGATGCTTTTATGTTAGAGATGAATTGCTAAAATTGAATAAATCTCTAAAAACTGAGTTAGAAAAAGAAAAAGAAATCTTCAGGACTTGGACTAACTCTGGCAGAATAACTCAGAATTTATTAAGTAGTGGAAACTGGAAAGAGGGCTTAGGTTATGGAGATGATAAAAGTGAAAAAGGAACTGAACAAATTGAGCCAATTGTTGTTAAACAAACTGTTAAGACAAAGGTAAATCTTGTTAAGTTTGTAGTTAAAATTGTAAAGTCTAATTCTGAAAAAATGAAAGAGTCTGTGACAGAAGTTAAGGAGAAGTCAACTTCTGACAAATTAGAACAGGATAAACCAGCTGAAGTCAATATAGGCTTAATGACAAAGAAGCAGCTTAAGCATAAGCTGAAAGAAATAAGGAATGTCAACAAGGTTAAGGCAGCTAGGAAAAATAGGAATGGAAAGGAAGGTGTGAATAAAAGCAATAATTATATGGTTGTTCCTAATGCTCCTAGAAAGAAATGTTATAACTGTGGAAACTCTAACCATCTTGCTTCTTTTTGCAGGAAGAATAAAAATATACACTATTTACCTCCTAAGTCAGGAGTTAAGAGCCAGTCTGTTAGGTTTAAGCCACAAAATCCTTGTTTTCATTATGGACGTTTATGGCATTCCATTTATACTTGTAAGGAATATCATAGTTTATACTATGATTATTATCAAATAAAACCTTCTTTGAAGAAAGTTGCTTTAATTCCTTCTAGTGTAAAGTTCGATGCAAAGTTTGATATAAGTTATGATAAACAGCATGTTAGGATAAACTCTGATATTAAATTCGCTGCAAATGCTAACAAACTTAAAAAGGCCAAAGGATCCAAGTAAGTCTGGGTCCTTAAAACTAACCATTAGTGGTCTTTGTGATTGCAGGGTAACAGGAGAAACATCCTATTACTGGATAGTGGATGTTCAGAACATATGACTGGAAATAAAGCCCTGCTCTCAGACTTTATGGAGAAAGCTACCCAGAAGTTTCTTATGGAGATGGCAACATGGGAAAAACTCTAGGATATGGCAATATAAATCTTGGGAATGTCATCATTGAAACAGTAGCTCTTGTCTCAGGACTTAAACACAATCTGCTGAGTGTGAGTCAAATATATGACAGAGGTTCTCATGTGGATTTCTTTGAAGAACACTGTGAAGTTATAAGCAATTCTACAGGCAAAGTGGTTCTGAAAGGTTACATGCATGGTAACATTTATGAAGCCAGACTTTCAACAAGTTCTGATGGTTCTGCAATCTGTCTGTTGAGTAGAGCATCAATTGAAGAAAGCTAAAATTGGCACAAAAGACTCTCTCATTTTAAATTTCAACAACATAAGTGGGCTTGTAAAGAAAGATCTTGTGAGAGGACTGCCAAAATCAGTATATGCTCTTAATGGCCTTTGTGATTCATGTCAAAAGACAAAACAAAGAAAATCTTCTTTCAAGAGCAAAACTGAGTCATCAATTTTTGAGCCTGATCACCTACTGCATGTTGATCTATTTGGTCCAGTTAATGTCATGTCTATTGCAAAGAAGAAATATGCTATGGTTATAGTGGATGAGTTCACAAGGTACACTTGGGTGTACTTCTTGCACAAGAAGAATGAAACTGCATTTACTCTAACTGATCATGTTAGGCAGCTGGATAAGTTGGTCAAAGATTCTGTTAAAATTATAAGAAGTGATAATGGCACCGAGTTCAAGAATTTAATCATGGAAGAGTTCTGCAAAGAGCATGGAATCAAACAGGAATTTTATGCACCTGGAACTCCATAGCAAAATGGAGTTGTAGAAAGGAAAAATAGGACTCTCATTGAAGCTGCACGAACTATGCTTAATGAAGCAAAGCTGCCAACCAACTTTTGGGCTGAAACTGTGTAGACTGCTTATTTTACATAAAATGCAACACTCATAAACAAGCAAGGAAAAACACCATATGAGATGGTGAAAAAAAGAAGCCAAATCTGAAATACTTTCATGCATTTGGTTGCAAGTGTTTTGTTCTTAAGACTCATCCTGAGCAGCTGTCAAAATTTGATCTAAAAGCTGATGAAGGAATCTTTGTTGGATATCCACTTTCCATAAAAGCCTTCAGTGTCTATGTTGGATATATTTGAGATGTCATGTCTAATATGTTTCATGTTTAGTTTTCAGATTTTAACTAACAGGAAATATCAGTTCTTACTGAAATCAGGACTTATTGGAAGTCAGGACTTAAGGATATCAGGATTTAGATTATCAGAAGATAATATCAGAAGATGGATATCAGAACTTAAGTACTGGAGGACTAACGGTTAAGGAAGGAAGCTGATTTACAGGAAAGAAGATCGAGACTAATACAAGAAGAAGATATGCATGGAAAGAGTTAGAGGACTAGAAGAATTATATAAGATATCTGGTTGATATATTTTAGGAGACAGAATTATATTCCATATCAACTAGAAGTTATCTTGTAACTGTGTGTGTATATAAATATAGACATAGGTTTACTCTATAAGAGTTACGATCATCGAGAAGATCATATAATTGTAACCTAGTAGCTATCGTGATATTTGTTCATCACTGAGAGAGAACAATTCCATTGTAACAGAGTTTATTATATCGAATACATTTGTTTTCTGTTACTGGTGTTTTAAATCGATTTGATTGTATTTTACACTGTATTCAACCCCCTTCTACAGTGTTGTGTGACCTAACGGTCTACAATTTAAGAACAAGGGTTGTCATGGAATTCATCAATGTATCTTTTGATGATAAGAAGATTACTGGACTTGAAGATTTCAATGATCACGATCAGCTGAGATTTGAAAATGAAGACTTAAATTCTGATTCTGTAAATTCTGATGACTTAAACTCTGATCCTGTAAGTACTGATGTCATTGAATCTGTGGTAACAACTCCAAAGGAAAATGCACCTGTCTAGGGGGGCAAGCTGAAGATCTTACAACATCTAAAGACTCTCAAGAAGCATCAGAACCTGTCACTGGCTCTCCAAGTTCTGATTCATCTAGTTCTGATGAGCCAAATTCTGATAATTCTAGAAGCTCTGATACTTCAAATCCTGAAGGATCCAAGTCAAATTCTGAAGTCTTAGAGAGCATAAGTACAGGGGGAGCATCAGAAAATGCTGATGGAGATAGCATAGATCATGTGGGTGGATCCAGTTCTAGAAGTCAACTTCAATCTGCAAGGAAGTGGACCAAGTCACATACACCTGACTTAATTATCGGAGATCCTGAAGAAGGTGTCAGAACTAAAACTGCAACATCAAGTGAATGTCTCTATCATTCTTTTCTATCTCAGACTGAAGCAGAGAAAGTGGAAGAAGCTCTTCTAGATGCTGATTGGGTGCAAGCAATGCAGGAAGAGTTAAATGAATTTGAAAGAAATAAAGTCTGGACCCTAGTGCCAAGACCAAAGAATAGATCAGTTGTTGACACAAAATGGGTGTTCAGGAATAAAACTGACAATGATGGCATAATTATAAGGAATAAAGCAAGGCTGGTTGATAAGGCTACTCTCAACAGGAGGGTATTGATTATGATGAAACATTTGCACCAGTTGCTAGATTAGAAGCCATAAGAATCTTTTTGGCTTATGCTGCTCACAAAAAGTTTAAAGTCTTTCAAATGGATGTGAAAAGTTCTTTTCTTAATGGAGAATTGGAAGAAGAGGTTTATCTTGAACAACCTCCAGGCTTTGTAGATTCAAAATTTCCAAATCATGTCTACTGGCTTGACAAAGCACTTTATGGCCTTAAGCAAGCTCTTAGAGCATGGTATGAGACTTTAGCTCAATTCCTTCTGGAAAGTGGATTTCACAGAGGTACAATTGATAAAACACTGTTCTACCTCAGCCATGGAAAGGACTTACTTTTGGACAGATATATGTTGATGATATCATATTTGGTTCTACAAATGCCAAACTCTGTGAGAGGTTTGCTAAGCTAATGCAGTCAAGATATCAAATGAGTATGATAGGAGAACTTAGTTATTTTTTGGGCCTTCAAGTCAAGCAAAATGAAGAAGGTACTTTTATCTGTCAATCCTAGTACACCAGAAATTTACAGAAGAAATTTGGAATGCAAGATTGTTCAACTACATCCACTCCCATGGCCACTACAACCAAGTTAGATAAAGATACTGGCTCACCAGTAGATATTACTAACTACAGAGGTATGATTGGTTTTTTACTCTATTTAAATGCAAGTAGACCTAATATCATGTATGCTACCTGTCATTGTGCAAGATTTTAGGCTGATCCAAGAGAACCTCACTTAATAGTTGTGAAAAGAATTTTCAAGTACCTTAAGGGTACAGCTGATCTGGGATTGTGGTATCCTAGAGAATCAGATTTTAAGCTAATATGTTACTCAGATGCAGATTTTGCAGGATGCAAAATAGACAGGAAAAGCACCAGTGGAAGCTGCCAATTTCTTGGAGGCAGATTGGTTTCTTGGTTTAGCAAGAAACAGAAGTCAATTTCCACATCAACTGCAGAAGCAGAATATATTGCTGCCGGAAGCTGTTGTGCACAGATTCTTTGGATGAAGAATCAGTTACTGGATTATGGGTTAGAATTTTCTAAAATCCCTATTTACTGTGATAATCAAAGTGCTATTGTTATGACAGGTAATCCAGTTCAACACTCAATGACAAGTACATCAGCATTAGGTACCATTTCATAAGGGAACATGTGATGGAAGGTACAGTGGAATTGCATTTTGTTCCAACAGATCAACAACTAGCAGATATCTTCACCAAACCACTATGTGAAGCTACTTTTACAAGACTGGTAAATGAACTTGGAATGGTTTCAGGTTCTTTCTCTAAATCTGCTTAGTTTTTGTTCTCATACATCAGATTTTATGATCATTGTTTATAGATTGTCTTATCTTCATGAAATCTGTTCTTTAATTGAAATTCATTAAATATTGATTATTATCTGATGTGGATCTTTAAACTCTGATAGTATTTTAAATGTTCTGTGACTATCCAATCCAATGAGGATAACTGTGCTAGATGCTGACCTAGTAGCCTTTAACATACTAGAAATCCCATGTTTGAATTAGTTATTTATGTGGAAACTCATTAACACAAGCAAATTCTGATTTTTAGCTTAGTCAAGTTTACTTCGTGTATCTTATTACTAAGTCACAAACTATATTTTTGCTTCTTATCTGTCAAATTCTGATGTCAATAAATCTTAAGGATGAACTAAATGCTGATAAGCCTCACTTTTCAAAAGAAAAGAAAAGAAAGGGAAATAAAAGTCAGGCTCCTTTGAGATCTAGAGTAAATATGTGGAAGGGAAGACTCAAGTGCATTGCTGGTATTAAGTAATATGCATTAGAAAAGCAAATAAATTTTCTTGGTGACTTTTCACATTCCCTGATTACTGGAAAAATACTATGACAACAGCATAAATTCTGATAAGCAGTCGTGACTCACTTACACTGAGAAGCTGTTATGGATTAAAAACTAAGATATATAATTGTTGTATTTATTACTAAGGAAAGTGAGCTTCGAGGCTCGATTTGACTGCTCTTGTATTTCGTGACTCAATCTTCCTTAACAAGATGCCTACGTACTATGCTTATTGCCAAAGATCAAGTCAAAAAACGTAGTTCTGGTCTGTGGGGTGAGGCCCCTTATATAGATGTTGGGAGTCCTTGAATTGGACTTGGTATAGGAGACTTGGTGGTCAAGTCTCTGAATTAGAATGGACTTTGGAGTCCTAGGAAGTAGGAGGATGATTCCTTATCCCATGGGGTTCCTTGGAGGCCAATCTACAAGGATTTATATTTCCACCAGGACTCATCTTAATAGCTGTTTTTATCCCTTATTAACTAATTATGAAATTAATTAATATTCAGGGTTTTGGACCTTCTTGGTTCCATCAGGCCTGATCTGGTCCATCAGGCCTGAACAATGTGTTAACCATTTTGGTCAGAATATCATACATCTTCTTATTGGGCCTTGCAGCACAAATCATGTGTAACATTAACTAAGCAATCATGATTTATTTATTCCCTATCATTTGCCCCCCAACTTTTCGGAAACAGTGACTAGGTTTCGCAGAAGTTAAGTTCATTCGTTCCCTTACAGGGTATCGTTTTTGCGTAAAGTGTGGAGCGACCTACACATTTACAACAATTTACTTACATCCCTTTTATTTAGGAATTATTTTAATTTCCAGGAATTTTTTCCCTAATTCTGGGATTTTTCCTTAATTTTCAGGAATTTTCCCCTTAATTCTGGGATTTTTCCTTAATTTTCAGGAATTGTTCCCTTAATTCAGGGATTTTTCCTTAATTTTCAGGAATTTTCCCTTAATTCTGGGATTTTTCCTTAATTTCCAGAAAGTGTTTTTTCCCTTAATTCCGGGACTTTTCCTTAATTTTCAGGAATTTTCCCCTTAATTCTGGGATTTTTCCTTAATTTTCTGGATTTATTCCTAATTTTCTGAAAAATATTAATATTTTCAGAAAATATTTTAAGGAATTTCTTTAGTTTTCTGGAAATACTCAGATTATAAAATTCTTTTTTTCAGAAAATATTTTTTCTTCTTCTTTTTTTATACATATTTCGACCAGGAATCCCATTCGACCAGGATCCTGGTCGAATTATCCATCAGTATGCCCTGGTCGACAAGATTTCGAGCTGGGTCCATTCGACCTCAATTCCTGGTCGAATTTCGGCAAGGATTTTCACCTTATATCTATTTTTTTCGAGTAGGAAATTTCAATTTCGGTCAGGATTTTTGGTCAGAAGTCCTAGTTTTGACAGAATTAGCTTCCCTTGGTTGCCCAGGTCGACAGAAATTCGGGAAGGATCCATTCGACCAGGATTTCGCCTTGCTTTCTGGTGGAAAAACTTCTCAGGGTTAAGTAAAAAGGTCAGGATTTTGGGTCATAATTTCTTGCCTTGACTGAATTAGCCATCTTTTTAAGCCCTGATCGAAGCAATTTCGACCTCAAGAATTTCGATTAGGATTTCTTTACAGTTCCTGGTCGAATGGGTCTTAATTCTGGTCGAGTTAAGCCTTTTATTCAGCCCTAATCGACAGGATTTTGACCTCAGCTCATTCGATTAGGAATATAATATGAATCCAGATCGAATTGGGTCAAAAATTTGGAATATATCTTTTGTAATTTCACATATTTGGATTTGGGCCCTTTAACCTGGGCTGGATTTCTTTCAACTCAAATTTGGGCCTAAGATTATGGGCCTGAATTCTTTCATGGGTACTTATTATTGACCCTGGGCATTTTCTGAACTGGGCCCTAATTCCTGGGGTTTTGTATTTGGGCCCATTGTTTTAACTGGGCTTCTTTGGTCCACCCTAAATTGGGCTTTTAACTTGGGCCTACTGCTTTCTTTAGGCCTTCCCTTTTGTTTTAGGCCCAAAAAATTTTGAACTTTCAGTCATGGACTCTTGCAGGGCTTTCATATCCATAGGCTTATTTGGGTTGGGCCTTAATTCCTAAGCCCAATTCCAGAATTTTTCAGAACTCCTGGGGTTCTTTCTGGATTTTTCCTTAATTTTCAAAAAATTTATTTTCTTTTTCTGGAATTTACTTAAATTCTTCTAAAATTTTCTGGAACTTTTATTTTTTGGGCTCAAATGGGCTTTTTGAGGCCCAAATTGGCTTTTTTCTTCCTATATAAGGGTGGGAGGAGTGTGTTTTCATTCACACTCACCACTTCACATTTCTCTTCTCAATACTCTATCCTTCTCCTCTCTCAACTCTCCTCCCCTAGAAGCTTTTCCGACAACTTATTTACAGCCTTTTCCGACCTCCTTTTCCATCCAAGGTTTTCCAAGTCCTTCCAAGCTTCATCTATGACTGATAAGAATTCCGAGAGGGCGGCCAAAATAGCCTCGACTTCAAAACGAGGTAAGGATATCGAGATCCGCTCTTCCTACATGTCTTTGATTGATATGATTAACACTAGGGGGGACGAATATCCCTCCACTGCACATCTTGACTCTTTTAATCATTGTAACACTTGGCACAACATAGATTATGATAAATTAAATGCACGTTATAATGTTCTTCCTCCCCTGAGATTAGTTCCATTTTCTGGTGACGGTACTTGCAACTGGAAACCCGACACTCTTTTTATTTATACAGATGCCCTCGATGTTGGGCTTAGGTTCTTTTTTCATCCCTTCATTCCTCATCTTCTAGCTAATTTACAAATCAACCCATGTCAGCTCCCTCCAAACGCTTGGAGGAACATTTTATGTTTTATGGTTTGCTGCCTTAAGGAAGGTTTTCCGCTATCCGTAGCTGTTTTTAGGAAAGTTTTTCAATGTTACAACAGTTCTTTTGGTAATTGTGGTTGGGTTTATGTCAAACAAAGGCCCAAGTGTAAACATATCTTTAAAAGCGCCTCCATTCCCGATAATAATCAAAATTGGAGGAATAGTTTCGTCGGGTTACGGTGGGAGAATGGCGACTGGGGCACACTCTTCAGATCTTCCTTCGGGAAGGTTAGTGATGGTAGCCTCAAATCCATTCACTTAACTCCCGAGGAAACTGTTATCTATAATGAGCTTACTCGGGATGACGACACTACTACCAGCTGGACTCTCTTAGAGGAGTTCTCCCTCATCCATGTGGGACTATCCTCTGTTTCTCAATAGGGTATTTTTCTTCCCTCCTCAATTTTATTTCACTTCGTGCATTATTGACACCACTTATTTTGTTTTTTATCTTGTTTTGCAGCTGCTAAGGAGATCAACGAGGATAACGTGCCCCTTGTTGAGGAAACTTCTAGAATGAAGAAGGCTCGTCTTGCGGGCCTAGACACTCGAGGAAAGGCCACGGAGCCTATCTTCTTATGGAAACACAAGGAGCCTATGGTGGAGGTTCCATCTGAGGGAGTTGAGGGTCACAGTGCTCCTATTACTGCTGCTGCTACAGGCGCCTTCCAGCCTCTCTGGGGATTCCGCCGAGGGGATACCGTGGTTGGATCCACGAAGTATGCTTGGGATTGGTCCTACCATGGTGTGACTCCCAAAGATTTTACTGATGTGGTTACCAACCCAGACCTGGAGAGGATAAAGCTCATGGGAGCTCAATCCCTGGCTTCGGTATGACCTTTTCTTGAATTTATCTTTCTTACTTGTAGCATTCACTTGCCTTACACTTTGTTTATTGTTTCATTTCAGTCTATTTTCAAGGCGCTGTGAGGCAAGCCGAGTCATGGAAGAGGGCTTCTGACAAAGCCGACAATGCCCTCAAGAGACAGCAGAAGAAGTATATTGCTCTAGAGAAGAAGTTCAAGCATAAGGAGGAAGAGCTCGGAGAGTCTAACGCCGAGCTGGTGGTGCTTCGGGCCGAGAAAGATAAGGCGATTGATAACTACCTAGACTCGGAGGAGTTCCGGTGGTGCTTGGGGCCGAGAAAGATAAGGCGATTGATAACTACCAAGACTCGGAGGAGTTTACCCAGTCCATGAGGGTAAGGGATGACTCAGTCTTTCCTGGGTTTTTCAGGACTGGCTGGGACACGATCCTTGGGACCGTGAACGAGGCTTGTCCTGATATTAACCCGGCGGACTATGTCTGCCCTGATGATGAGTCTTTGCTGCAGAGGTTTCGTACCCGAGTAGTTGTCTCGGATCGCGCCCCTCAGGACCCGCTTCTTCCTCCTCCCGAGTCTTCTTCCAGGCCTGCTGAGGATGACAGCTCTTCCTCCTCCTCCGAGATGACAGAGACTTCTAGCAAAAGCGGAGGGGATGACGATATGGAAGCCGAGGGCACCTCAGCTCCTTAGAGCTTTTCCAGCCCTGCGTGGCTTATTTATTTTATCTTATTTTTGAGACTTTGTTTATCAAACTTTTGTAATATTTATTTGATCTACTTCTATTTATAGGATTTTATGCTTGCATTTCATGCACTTAGTTTACTTGCCTCGCCATAGAGATTTCAAATATATTTCGAAAACTTTCTGAACTTCATAAGTCATTGGGATTCATCCCTTACACAAGTCTTAATAAACTTCAAAATAAAGCTAAAACATGTAAATCCTAAGCAAGCAAAGCTTCAAGGTGCTTTTTGATAAGTGGCATTTTATACCACTTAGAACGTCTTAAAATAGCTTAAATTGGTGTCTTGAAATTAATTATTTTGTGTATTTGATGCATTTTTCTAGTGTTTGTGCATCTTAGGGTATTAGTTGCAGTTCGGAGGAGTAATCATCAAGAATAAGCCTTGGCATGTGTTCAGCATTGCGAGAGGAAAGAAAGGGGCAGATTGCAGCGAAGAAACGGAGCAAACTCAGGAATTTTCCAGTAGGGTCGTGAGCGCCTGCTCAGCTATGCTGAGCGGCCGCGCAGAAAGCTGAGCGCCCGCTCAGCTATGCTGAGCGGCCGCGCAGGGTCGGGAATTTTGATAAATTATTTTAGACTTCTACTTCTGTTTGGCTTCCAACTTCTATGTAATCTGAGTTTTATGGGACTATTATATAAGTAGATTTAGAGATGTTTTCACAGAGGTTGGATCGTTGTATTAAGCAAGGAGCGATGGAGAAAAGGAAGAAGACCGTTTTAGCACACCGCAACGAAGAGGAAGCATATTTTCTTGTGATTCTTTATTTCGTTAACGTTGGATGCTAGTTTTCTTTGTTCTGAACCTAATTACTCTTGTGATGTACTCTGGTTTAATATAATTAGTTTAGTTATTATTCTCTTGTCTTTATTTATCATGTTTTCATATGAACCCATGATGACGATAAGTGCTATTATGGGCTAATCGTGATCATGGGGTCGTAACGGATTTACTATGGGATTCTTTAGTTAATTTTTTGATACCTTAGTGTGTGATAAATGTATGATATCTAGTATTGGTTGTGCGTATTCGTCTTATGTGCGTCGCGAACATATAAGATAGGGTGTTAATCTCTTGTGAAGCGACAGTGGATCTCGAGGTTTAGAACTTACCATGCTGGCATAGGTTCATGCATGATGTTGCATGATTAGTGGATAACTCTAACCGTTTTATTAGCCCTGTGTAATCAAAAGGAATAACTTGTGCTTAAATCGTTATGTTGTCAATTTCTGTAGACATATAGGGACTCAACATAATTGATGCATATTCAACTTCTATCTCAATTGTGGATGCTTGGTAGAATGGTATTAGTACAATGAAAGTTGGCTTTTATCAGTTTCGTGTTATTCGATTAATATCATCACTGTTGCATGCTAAGGGTAATAACAATAACTATTGAAGGAAGTAGTAATGAAGTTGTGATCTCATGAGTGTTTTAATATTGTTAATTCAAAGTGTTAATTAAGTGATTAATTAAGTAGTTAATTGTAGTTAATATTTAGTTAACAATTTTAACTGTTAGTGTCTTAATATTGAGAAGTAGTCATACATTGGTGAGTGAGTTTAACTGAACATAATTAGTCTGAGTCTCTGTGGGAACGAACTAGAAAGTATTCTATATTACTTGCGAACGCGTATACTTGAGTGTATTATTAGTGCGTGTTTTCGTCCTAACAAGTTTTTGGCGCCGCTGCCGGGGACTCGGCGTATTTGTTTAGTTTATGTACTTACCATCATTAGTCGTTAGGACTCAGTGATTAAGACGTATTTGTTACTTATTATTTCTGGTTGTGTTTCAGGTACTTTAGCGAGCGTTTATGCAAACTCGTTCTCGTACTCGCAAGAGGACTTTAGATACAGCTGAGGAGACAGACGAAGTTCTTGATATTCTGGAGAAGATAGATTTTGAAGATTCGGATTCAGGAAGTGAGCAGAAAGAACCAGTAATCATGGGTGATCGTATTGTTCAGGCAGATCCAACTCTTATGGACTTTTCTCGGCCTAAAATTGATGACATTCAGTCAAGCATTCTGCATCCGACTATTCAAGCTAACACCTTTGAAATCAAGCCGGGCACTATTTAGATGGTGCAGAATTCTGTTTCTTTTGGAGGTGCTGCGACTGAAGACCCCAACATGTACATAAGGAATTTTGTCGAGATCTGCAGTACTTTCAAGTATAATGGCGTGACTGATGAGGCTATCAAGCTGAGGCTTTTCCCATTCTCACTGAGGGACAAAGCTAAGGACTGGTTACATTCTGAACCAGCTGGGTCCATCACTACTTAGCAAGATCTTGCGCAAAAGTTTCTGGTGAAGTTTTATCCGATGGCAAAGACTGCTGCTATGCTGTAATAACCCCAATTTTTGAGAAATTTTGAAACCCTTATGAATAGTGTTTTTGCTGAACGAGAAAACTTTTCATGCCACACTATGTAGGGGTTCTGTTATGGATATTCTGGGATATTATTAGTACTCTATGAAGTATATAAGTGTATGTGAAGATCGTCAGAATCCAATTCCGAACATTTTGATTTTTCCCGGAAATCCACAAGATACGGAGAGAATTGAGTATAAGGTAACAGGATAAAAAGGATTTAAATTAAAGGATTATAATAGAGGATCATAAAAAGGAATATAACGTATTGAGAAAGGTTAAGGGAACCTAAGTAATAAGATCCCGGGTATGATCCTTCAAACGATAAACGAGAACGAAAGTTAAGCGAACCGTACAACAGATCAGCGGTCATTAGGCAAACGATTAGGAAGCTAATCAAAGGGTTTGAATGGTTTAAAAATATTGGAAATCGCGTAAACATAGCCGTCGTAACGTCCGATTTTCTTTGGACTGTTTTTGTGCATAGCATTAGGACCCGAGAACCCCCTGCTAGATTATGACCACTGCCATGTTTAGATAGCTCATGTTACGAGCTTCGTGTTGATATGTAGTTCGTTCGATTCCGATTTACGGTTTAGGAGAAACGACCGTTTCAAGTAACGGCGTTTCGCGAACGAAACTTTTTCCCCTCGCCTTACTTTGAAATGTAGGTTAAAGACCAAAAAGGGTTAATTAATACATGAAACATTTATGGTAAGTGTTTTAGGCAGTTGGTAAGTCACTCGCGAAGGAATCGCTTTAAAACTCGTAAAGGTTAAATTATTAAAAATGGTGGAGCCGAGGGTACCCGAGTGACTTAAGCGAATCAGTGAGCGCAAAACAAGCGTTAGAGTCTAAGTTAGTTAAAGTATAGATTTACAAGTGACTTTGGTTTAATTCCAACTTACTTGTTGTTTATAGGTTACCAGACTCGTCCCGAGCCATTCGTAACCCCCAGTCGCTCAGGCAAGTTTTCTACCCGTTATACTGTTGTTGTGATGTATATATGTATATGCATTATCTTGCGATAGATGCATGATGTTTATATTAGCAAATGTTGCAATATATTGAAGCATGCTGCTATGGTATATATATGCATGCCTGTTTCATATTCTTTCAATATATATCTGTTGGTTCAGTTGATAATACCTATGCTAGAGGATAGCGGTAACTTGCATATACCCTTAGTATAGGGACCCAAAGGTGAAAATATTTTCTAAAACCGGGAGTCGAGGATCCCGAGTAGAGTTTATATGGATATGGATATATATATATATATATTTATATATATATATGGTTATAGTTTTTCCAAACTATTAATCGAATAAGGTTTATTCGATAACTTTAAACTTTATTTTATTATCGAGTATTATTTCGAATATTATTCGAAGGCGTATGACTCCTTTATATTTAATGAATATTATTTTGAATATTCATTCGAGGACTTATGACTCTTTTATATTATTTAATGAATATTATTTTGAATATTCATTCGAGGACTTATGACTCTTTTATATTATTTAATGAATATTATTTGAATATTCATTCGAGGGTTATGACTCAGTTTATTTTATTATTTCAATATGATTTGAATATTCATCGGAGGACTTATGACTCCTTTATTTTATTTAATGAATATTATTTATAATATTCATTCGAGGTATTATGACTCAGCTTATTTTATTTATTGAATATTATTTGAATATTCATTTGAGGATCTATGACTCCGATTATTTGCTGAGATATATTCTTTATTTTATTAAAGAATAAGATGTCGATAATCAAACTTATTTTCGATTATTCAAATAAAGATAATACTTTCATATAAGTATATCTTTGGTTGTTTAATACTCGTTTCAAGTATAAATTTTAATACTTCTACTTCAATTATTTTTATAAAGACTATTCTTTATGGGAATATTATTTAATTAATAATATTCAGATATTTTCTAATATTCTGGGGACTGATTTACTTCATTAAATCAGCCTTACTCCAAACACTCTTTAAAGTGTTTTCGAGTCTTCAAAATGATTTTTAAAAGTCAGAGCGGATCCCAAAACTCATTTTTATATTTAAGATCTTCCTTTTTAAAGGGGATTTAAATACTCGCTCAAAACCTGGGAAATCCGGCTCTGTGGTGTATTTACATTCGCAACAAGGTTGCAGATTTGGTAAATGAATTGATTACTTGCCCAGCGTTCGGGAAGTAAGCCCCTCTCATTGAGTCGGCGTAAGCGACAGGCCGAGGTACGGTCTATTATTGTGTAAGTGGCTCAGTGGGAGTCCATCAAATGCATAGGTGGCTGAGTGGCAGTCCAGCATAGGTCTTAATTATGACCAGGGTGATGACCAGTGGGGAATTCGTCCATCTACTAGTAGAAAAGGTTACTTATTGGTATCTTTGCCTGATCAGCGAGATATCGGGTTTATGCCAAAATTCTTTTCCTTTCCAAAATTCATTGGATGTTTCGAACTCTGTTCATACTTCACATAACAGAGGTTCCAGGAAATGTTTAAAGGGATATATATATGTGGTTATATATATATCGGGACTAAATAAAGTATCTCATAACTTTTTCATTCAATAATCTTTCAAAGATTGAATCTATTCAAGTCTTATCTTGTGGTCTCATCAGTGGGATGAACTTTTGAAATTGATTATAACTTGAACGGTGGTAGTTCAAGTAGTATTGGGAATGATATAAATGTAGTGAAGTATTTGGTAACTTCATCTTTAGAACTTATATCTAATTAATAATTGTCTTATGAATGACAAAGATTTTCAGAAAAACGTTGAGACAAGGTTAGATATATGAGATCACCTTGCAACGATATTTTTTTTATATACAGTTATACACTGGGACTTTGTGTATATTATGCATGGAAGAGGACTTCCAATATTTTGAAAAGTATCTATGTATATATATATATACTGAATATTTTGCGACTTCATCGCATTAAGTTATCAACTTGGTTCATTTCTTTTGACCAAGACTTTCATGAGTATTATGAGTAGACTCATATTCTGTAAATAATTATGCATATTATTTTGGTGGGCTTGCTGCTCACCCTTGCTTTCTTCTTTCATCACACAACAACAGTTAGGAAAGATGACCAGACTCCAGCAGACCCAGCGCAAGCGCGTGGAAAGCGTTCCGCGTCTTCCCGTTGATGTCGTAGCTGCTATAGCTGCAGAGGTAGATCTATTGTAGATTAGACCATCTGCTTTTGAGAATCAATTATGTATAATTATAACTTGTGGCAGATAATGGCAATTAACTGTAAATTTATCAAGTAATCGTTTTGGGTTGTAATAACTTTTAAATTGTGGATTCAAAGACTTGTACTTAATTGAATTTCATCTCTGAGACTATAACGGGTTGTGGTGTGTGTTAGTGTGGGGTCACAGCATAAGGTTATTATTATTAATTAAGTGAAGTGATATTGTGGAAAGAAAGACCGTGACGACCCGGATCCTCGACCCCGGATCTGGGGGTGTTACAGAAATGGTATCAGAGCTAAGCGTTATAAACCTCAGAGATGATAGGACGTTAAGATAATAAGTTCACTAAGATAATAAGAACTCTTGCCAAGTTCATAGTCGGACTACCTAATGTAGTACTGACAGTTAAAACCCTTATGGGAACCCTTATAAATGTAGCGATAGAGGCGTAGTTCGTTATCGTATATGGTAGCGGGAAACCGAACCCTGAGGTTGAGGAGCAACATCGCGATGATACCTTATTACTAATTGGAGATCGGATTGTGGATCCGATAGAGTGTCCTAATGTAGGATCGGATGATGTTGATATTGAGGATGTTGTCCTAGTAGGGATAGTTGTTGAGGAGGACCCCATGCAGGATCCTGACAGGATTGGATAAAGGACCACTGATGAATTGATGACCATGGTTTGGTCGACTACCAGAGGTAGGATTGGCCGGTCACTACCGGAGGTTCGTTCAAGTTTGTAAAGATAGTAGCCCCTTTAACGCGGCTTACTCGTAAGACTGAGAAGTTCGAATGGACAGAGAAATGTGAGAACAACTTTCAAGAACTGAAGCAGAGGTTGGTGATGGCCCCTATGCTGGCATTGCCGGATGGAAAAGGAGATTTTGTGAAGTGTAGTGACGCTTCGCACAAGGGCTTAGGGTGCGTGCTTATGCAGCACGATAAGGTAATCGCGTACATGTCAAGACAATTAAGGTAGTATGAAATTCGATATCCCCACTCATGAGCTTAGGCTCGTGGCAATAGTTTACCCTAAAGATTGGAGGCACTACTTGTATGGAGAGAAGTGCGAGAATTACCTAAGCCATAAGTGCTCTAGTACATTTTCACGTAGAAAGAGCTCAACATATGCCAGAGGAGGCAGTTAGAGCTAATCAAGAATAATGATTGGGAGATTCTTTATCATTCGGGGAAAGCCAATGTGGTGGCTGATGCCCTTAGTAAAAAGGAGAGACTCAAGAGGTTAATGTCTTTGGGAAAGTTGATAAGAGATTTTGAAAAAAAAAAAAAAATGGAAATAGATATGAAGGTAACCGGAGCCGGTACCGAAAAGCTGTTTGAGATTGCAATACAGTCCGAATTATCGGAAAAGAGCATATTGTGCCAGAGAAAGGTGATGAATGAAGGCAGAGAGCCAACAAATAAATATGAGATTAATACCGAGAAAGAGGATAAGGGAATAATGAGGTATTCCTATAGAATTTGGGTTTCGAAAGTTCAAGAGCGTAAGGATGAGAACTTAGATGAGAGCCATAGTTTGAGGAATAAGATTTAGAGCAAACCCTGAACGTGATAGTCAGGGAGGTCGCCATCAAGATAGAAGGAACCCATGACATAATGGAGAGGAAAATGAGGATTTTAAATTAAAAGATGACCCCAATTATGGGGAGTAGGATGAAACATTTCATACTAAGGAAACAGAAAGTCGAGTAAGGAAAGGAGAACCGAGACGGTACTCCTATACGGCAATTCATGGACCTATCTAGACAGAACTTAGACTATTATCCCCAACCACCACCCTGAGGGGACAATGCGGCAGGAAATTCTTTCATGACCTTTAAATCGTTAAGCTCTCAGAGTTCCAAGGAACAGGTTGACCTAGTCGAGGCAAGAGCCTGGCTAAAGGAAATATAGGAATCATTTGAGATTCTAAATGATTGACGAATCACAAAAGACTGTTTTTATCACTCACCCTCCCAAGAGAGAGACCACCCGCTGGTGAAAGGCCAAGGAAGGCACGGAGCAAGAGATTATAATAAACTGATTAAAGTTCAGCCAATTGTTTTCGGGATCGTAATTCCCAAGGTTATGGAATAGTGTAAAAGCTTTAGAGCCAGAACAAAGGCAGACGAGTATGATGAATTATGAATCTAAGCTGTAAAAGTTGTTAAGATTCGTTCTGAAGACGCGAATCCAGAATGACGGGATATTTGAAATCAATGCTTATGTTGTGTTGGTTCGTGAAATAATGATAAGAGAAAGGAAAATAAAAAGGAATTGAAGTGGAAAGGAATAAAAAGGCAACAGAGTTTGAGGAATGATAAGGGAGTTGGGTATGAGGAAACCCTAAAGACTCCTATTAATAGAAATAGAAAAGTATATGATCGTTAGGATGAGGGTGATTCACCATGAGTTAAAGTTGACGGTTGAAGGCATAAGAGATGCATATAGTTTATCCCCTGTAAGTTGGGAGGATTCGAGGAAACCTTGAGATAATTCGAAGGATAAATAATGAGACGCGGATAGACTAAGGGGATAAGAAAGTAAGAAATTAAGAAAATTGGATGAAGGAAGTGACCTTCAAGAAGGTGAAGTGTAAGACCGGTGGCATGATACCCAGAAAGGGAGACGCCATATATGAAAGATATCCCAACATTGAGGTGACTGTTGAGATAAACAACAAAAGTAAATAAGGAATTATTAAGAAGAAGTTCACGTTGAACACGACCAATATCTTCCAGAACATCCATGTTATCGTTACCAGATTAGGCAAGAAAAGCGGATAACCGTTGTTATCTTTTGGAGGCCATTTTGATTAACCTCATTTTGTATACAGATGTTATTGTGAAATTAGGCATTTGAGTTTTGACAGTATGAATTGGAAAGGATTAAGGTAATAATAACCTTTAAGGATCAGTGGAGAAATTTTTCAGAAGTATATAGACAATGGTTCTAGTAATAGTGAATGGTATTTTGATATGCCCTGTATCTAGGGAATACAGGAGGAACGATTGAAGGATAACTTTAGAGGTTTTACAAGGAGAAAGGTAATATTCAAAATTCTCAAGAATAAAAATGTTGATAAAGGAAATATGACGTAATTATAATGATGCCAAGTGGGGCACGTGTTAAACCACGATAAAGTATGGATCGAACCAGTAATGGTCGAAATTGTTCAGGGCAATTAGGACTTAAGATAAAAGATGTTCTAAGTATGATTGAGAGTCAGTCGTGACAGTGATTAACCTCTAAAGACTGAGGCAATAACTTATGGAAAAATGGTGATATTTTTACTCATCAGATATTAAGGAAAACATCTTCACTCAAGCAGTGATCGGAAATAAAGTAGAAAATTTATTTGGAGGTGGTTAAAATGACATTGACTGTAAAAAAATTTTACTATCAGGAAAGGCCAAAGAGGTGGCCGACACTTTAAAGGTAAGAGGATAATTATAGGCGCGTGTGCCAAAAGAATACAGTGATGATGGTTAAAAATGTGAAAGTTAAATTATGGTTTGGAAGATTGACATTCCTTCTGATGACTGTGCAATATCCAACCGTAATAGTAGTTGGTAAAAGTTTAATTCGTGTAATCGCCATGAACGGGCTATCTATCTTAGGAGGTCCTATCTTGGGATAAGCCAGGACCATGTTTCCAAAAGGACTAGACGAACCTTTGAGTTAAGTCTTCTATTGAAGGCATATGATTAAGAATGGTATTAACCTGCTATCGGTGCTTTGATTGAAACTCTTCTGCAATTTTATATGCTTCATGTCATGTATGTATGTCAGGATCAGGAGTGTTCTTTATGAATCAGGAATGGTGATTATGTTACCTCCTTAGAAGGATTTGATACGACATGGATAGACTCCGTATGGTTAGCTATTAAGACTTCATGGAAAATGAATGACTACAGTGGGTCAGTGGTGGACCATAGTAAGGCAGCAATGATTCTGCGAGTAATGAGCTGATTACAACCGTGAGAGTTGTATTGGAATGGGTGTTGAGATTGAGTACCACTAATCGGGTCGTGGTAGTGTATAAGTTATCATTGATAGACTAATTAAGTAGAGTATCTACCTAGTGAATATTTATTCTTTCTTATCAATAGAGAGCCGTATTATTATACGAGGAAGGTTGCGATGCGAGCATAGAATCCTAGTAACGGTGATATATAGAATGAGATCCCAGATTCGATTTTCGATGTCGAGGGAGTTTCAAAGGTGATTGTGTATAAGCTCGAGGAAGAGCATGGGTCCATAGAATGATGGACGGGATAGAGAAAATTTAGGCACGTGAAATGCGATGCTATAATACTTGATGTTGATATAAATACATATATGTTTTGTTCTCCTATGACAAACCTCTATAGTTCAGAGGTAGGTTCCAAGCCAGATATTTTGTGGCAGTATATTTTTTTTCATATATACAATTCTCTTCAGTTCGTTCTTTTCTCTTCTTTTCATTTCGTGTAAGCTGAGAAGAACAACCCTTCCAGAAGGGGAGGTATTGCCGAATGACTATCTATCTGTGTGATAGAAGCCGAGTAGGATACCAGCTTTTGTTTAATTGCTTGTCAAGTACTAAAGGCTGGCCACCTTCTGTACTAACTATGCGATATAACAAGTGTTCATGATCATAGTGATCTCTCAACAAATTCCTTTACTTCTATTTGATTGATCAAATTTTGGAAAATAGAAACAACTGAAAAAGGAGTAATAAAGTGGTGGTAGTATGCGGAATGGGAACACATTCGTGATACTAAGGTTGACGTGGTTATTAAAAGGTTATAGAACGCTAACGAGCAAAAGTATAACCAGTATAATATTTGGAACGGAAGGTAGTAGCGATTACGAACTGGAAAAGAATGGGTATTGAGAAGCAAAAGTTCTAATGATAAAAGCTATAATGAGAGTCTGTGCAATAGACTTGAAAGAATTTGGAATGATCACTTAATTCGGATTGAGTTATCTTACGACAATAGATCATATGTCATTATCGAGATGTCGCCTTATGAGATTCTTGAGGGAAGATAATGTCGATCTCCCTTATGTTAGGATGAAGTTGTAGAGCGTAAGATGCTCGGACCCGCAGTAGTCCAAAGGACCAAGGATATGATAGATCTAATCAGAGGACGGCTGGTAGTAGCCCAAGATGGACATGATAAGTATGTTGATTTGACACGAAAGGATAAAGAGTATGAAATAGGGGGCCTAGTAATGTTATAGGTATCCCCTTGGAAACCCTTGAAAAAGGATTGATGAGGTTCGGAAAGAAAGGAAAGCTAAGTCTACAATTTGTTGGACCCTTGGATATATTAAGACGTTTGGGAAGTTAGCATATGAGCTAGCCCTAACCCCGAACATGTAGCAGGTCGTAACGTATTTCACGTATCAATGTTAAGGAAGTGTTATTCAGATGCCAGCTAAATAAAGGCATATGAGCGCATAGATATGTAACCCGACGTAACCTATATGGAGCAACCAGGAAGGGTTATAGAGTGAAAAGGGAACAAGTGCTTTGGAGAAGGGTTATCAAACTATTCAGAGTTTGATGGAAGAACCACAATGTGGGAAAATTTACTTGAGAGTTAGAAAATGTAATGCTAAGAAAGTATTACCATTTGTTTTCTATCTGATTCCGGGACGGAATCCTTTTAAGGAGGGGAGACTGTAATAACCCCAATTTTTGAGAAATTTTGAAACCTTTATGAATAGTGTTTTTGCTGAACGAGAAAACTTTTCATGCCACACTATGTAGGGGTTCTGTTATGGATATTCTGGGATATTATTAGTACTCTATGAAGTATATAAGTGTATGTGAAGATCGTCAGAATCCAATTCCGAACATTTTGATTTTTCCCGGAAATCCACAAGATACGGAGAGAATTGAGTATAAGGTAACAGGATAAAAAGGATTTAAATTAAATGATTATAATAGAGGATCATAAAAAGGAATATAACGTATTGAGAAAGGTTAAGGGAACCTAAGTAATAAGATCCCGGGTATGATCCTTCAAACGATAAACGAGAACGAAAGTTAAGCGAACCGTACAACAGATCAGCGGTCATTAGGCAAACGATTAGGAAGCTAATCAAAGGGTTTGAATGGTTTAAAAATATTAGAAATCGCGTAAACATAGCCGTCGTAACGTCCGATTTTCTTTGGACTGTTTTTGTGCATAGCATTAGGACCCGAGAACCCCCTGCTAGATTATGACCACTGCCATGTTTAGATAGCTCATGTTACGAGCTTCGTGTTGATATGTAGTTCGTTCGATTCCGATTTACGGTTTAGGAGAAACGACCGTTTCAAGTAACGGCGTTTCGCGAACGAAACTTTTTCCCCTCGCCTTACTTTGAAATGTAGGTTAAAGACCAAAAAGGGTTAATTAATACATGAAACATTTATGGTAAGTGTTTTAGGCAGTTGGTAAGTCACTCGCGAAGGAATCGCTTTAAAACTCGTAAAGGTTAAATTATTAAAAATGGTGGAGCCGAGGGTACCCGAGTGACTTAAGCGAATCAGTGAGCGCAAAACAAGCGTTAGAGTCTAAGTTAGTTAAAGTATAGATTTACAAGTGACTTTGGTTTAATTCCAACTTACTTGTTGTTTATAGGTTACCAGACTCGTCCCGAGCCATTCGTAACCCCCAGTCGCTCAGGCAAGTTTTCTACCCGTTATACTGTTGTTGTGATGTATATATGTATATGCATTATCTTGCGATAGATGCATGATGTTTATATTAGCAAATGTTGCAATATATTGAAGCATGCTGCTATGGTATATATATGCATGCCTGTTTCATATTCTTTCAATATATATCTGTTGGTTCAGTTGATAATACCTATGCTAGAGGATAGCGGTAACTTGCATATACCCTTAGTATAGGGACCCAAAGGTGAAAATATTTTCTAAAACCGGGAGTCGAGGATCCCGAGTAGAGTTTATATGGATATGGATATATATATATATATATATTTATATATATATATGGTTATAGTTTTTCCAAACTATTAATCGAATAAGGTTTATTCGATAACTTTAAACTTTATTTTATTATCGAGTATTATTTCGAATATTATTCGAAGGCGTATGACTCCTTTATATTTAATGAATATTATTTTGAATATTCATTCGAGGACTTATGACTCTTTTATATTATTTAATGAATATTATTTTGAATATTCATTCGAGGACTTATGACTCTTTTATATTATTTAATGAATATTATTTGAATATTCATTCGAGGGTTATGACTCAGTTTATTTTATTATTTCAATATGATTTGAATATTCATCGGAGGACTTATGACTCCTTTATTTTATTTAATGAATATTATTTATAATATTCATTCGAGGTATTATGACTCAGCTTATTTTATTTATTGAATATTATTTGAATATTCATTTGAGGATCTATGACTCCGATTATTTGCTGAGATATATTCTTTATTTTATTAAAGAATAAGATGTCGATAATCAAACTTATTTTCGATTATTTAAATAAAAATAATACTTTCATATAAGTATATCTTTGGTTGTTTAATACTCGTTTCAAGTATAAATTTTAATACTTCTACTTCAATTATTTTTATAAAGACTATTCTTTATGGGAATATTATTTAATTAATAATATTCAGATATTTTCTAATATTCTGGGGACTGATTTACTTCATTAAATCAGCCTTACTCCAAACACTCTTTAAAGTGTTTTCGAGTCTTCAAAATGATTTTTAAAAGTCAGAGCGGATCCCAAAACTCATTTTTATATTTAAGATCTTCCTTTTTAAAGGGGATTTAAATACTCGCTCAAAACCTGGGAAATCCGGCTCTGTGGTGTATTTACATTCGCAACAAGGTTGCAGATTTGGTAAATGAATTGATTACTTGCCCAGCGTTCGGGAAGTAAGCCCCTCTCATTGAGTCGGCGTAAGCGACAGGCCGAGGTACGGTCTATTATTGTGTAAGTGGCTCAGTGGGAGTCCATCAAATGCATAGGTGGCTGAGTGGCAGTCCAGCATAAGTCTTAATTATGACCAGGGTGATGACCAGTGGGGAATTCGTCCATCTACTAGTAGAAAAGGTTACTTATTGGTATCTTTGCCTGATCAGCGAGATATCGGGTTTATGCCAAAATTCTTTTCCTTTCCAAAATTCATTGGATGTTTCGAACTCTGTTCATACTTCACATAACAGAGGTTCCAGGAAATGTTTAAAGGGATATATATATGTGGTTATATATATATCGGGACTAAATAAAGTATCTCATAACTTTTTCATTCAATAATCTTTCAAAGATTGAATCTATTCAAGTCTTATCTTGTGGTCTCATCAGTGGGATGAACTTTTGAAATTGATTATAACTTGAACGGTGGTAGTTCAAGTAGTATTGGGAATGATATAAATGTAGTGAAGTATTTGGTAACTTCATCTTTAGAACTTATATCTAATTAATAATTGTCTTATGAATGACAAAGATTTTCAGAAAAACGTTGAGACAAGGTTAGATATATGAGATCACCTTGCAACGATATTTTTTTTATATACAGTTATACACTGGGACTTTGTGTATATTATGCATGGAAGAGGACTTCCAATATTTTGAAAAGTATCTATGTATATATATATATACTGAATATTTTGCGACTTCATCGCATTAAGTTATCAACTTGGTTCATTTCTTTTGACCAAGACTTTCATGAGTATTATGAGTAGACTCATATTCTGTAAATAATTATGCATATTATTTTGGTGGGCTTGCTGCTCACCCTTGCTTTCTTCTTTCATCACACAACAACAGTTAGGAAAGATGACCAGACTCCAGCAGACCCAGCGCAAGCGCGTGGAAAGCGTTCCGCGTCTTCCCGTTGATGTCGTAGCTGCTATAGCTGCAGAGGTAGATCTATTGTAGATTAGACCATCTGCTTTTGAGAATCAATTATGTATAATTATAACTTGTGGCAGATAATGGCAATTAACTGTAAATTTATCAAGTAATCGTTTTGGGTTGTAATAACTTTTAAATTGTGGATTCAAAGACTTGTACTTAATTGAATTTCATCTCTGAGACTATAACGGGTTGTGGTGTGTGTTAGTGTGGGGTCACAGCATAAGGTTATTATTATTAATTAAGTGAAGTGATATTGTGGAAAGAAAGACCGTGACGACCCGGATCCTCGACCCCGGATCTGGGGGTGTTACATATGCGGAGTGCTCTTACTCAGTTTGCGCAGCAACCTACAGAATCTATGTGCGAAGCTTGGGAACGCTACAAGGAAATATTGAGAAAGTGTCCACATCATGGAATGCCCAATTGGATGGTGATCACTGGTTTCTATAATGGTCTGGGGGCCCAATCTCGACCCATGCTCGATGCAGCAGCTGGAGGTGCCTTGTGGGCCAAAAGCTATACTTAGGCTTATAATCTTATCGAGACTATGGCTGCAAATGAGCATCAAAACCCAACCCAGAGGATGATGCCTGGGAAGGTAGCAGGTATTCTGGAAGTCGATGCAGCCACTGCTATTGCAGCGCAGCTCCAAGCATTGTCTATGAAGGTTGATTCTCTAGCTACATATGGAGTTAATCAAATAGCTATGGTCTGTGAGCTTTGTGCAGGTTCTCATGCTACGGATCAGTGTTCTCTTGTCAACGAATCTGTTCAGTATGTGAACAATTATCAGTGACAACAGCAGCCTGTGCCGGCTACTTATCATCCTAATAACAGAAATCATCCAAATTTCAGCTGGGGTAATAATCAGAATGCTATTCAGCCACCATATCAGCAAGGTGTGAGTAAACAGTTTACTCCACCTGGATTCCAGCAACCACAGCAGTATGCTCAAAGGCAATCATATCCTCAATAGGGAAGTGCAGCTGCACCTACTAGTGCTGATTTTGAGGAACTTAAGCTGTTATGCAAGAGTCAGGCGGTTTCTATCAAGACCTTGGAAAATCAAATCGGTCAAATAGCCAATGCAGTGTTTAATCATCAACCTGGAACACTTCCTAGTGACACGGAAGTACCAGGCAGAAAGGAAGCTAAAGAGCAAGTCAAGGCTATTATCTTAAGGTCTGGGAAAGTTGCTGATGCTGAAAAGGAAAAAGAAGGAGAAGCTGAAGTTAGAGATGAAGAATCTAAGCAGAAGGAGAAAGTGGCGGAACCAAGGAAGACTACTATTAAACACACTCTTCCTGAGGGTAATACAGGGGAGAAACAGCTTTATCCTCCACCACCTTTCCCTAAGAGATCGCAGCAACAAAAGATGGATTTGCAGTTCGGTAAGTTTCTGGAGGTGTTCAAGAAACTTCACATCAATATACCTTTCGCTGAGGTGCTGGAGCAAATGCCTAGTTATGCGGAGTTTATGAAGAGTATTCTTTCAAGGAAGGTGAAATTGGATGACCTTGAGACCGTTGCTCTAACGGAAGAATGTAGCGCTGTTCTGCAGCAAAAGTTACCTCCAAAGCTTAAAGATCCAGGTAACTTCACCATTCCTTGCACCATTGGCAAGTTGTCGTTTGACAAGTGCATTTGTGATTTGGGAGCAAGCATCAATCTGATGTCGTTGTCGATCTTTAAAAAGTTGGATTTGCCTGATCCAAAACCCACATACATGTCTCAACAATTGGCTGATCGTTCTATTACTTACCTAAGGGGCATAGTGGAGGATGTGCTAGTCAAGGTGGATATGCTCTTCTTTCCTGCAGACTTTGTTATTTTGGATTTCGAGGAAGATAAGAAGATTCCCATAATCTTGGGAAGACCTTTCTTGGCTACTGGCTGTACCTTGATAGATGTGTAGAAAGGTGAACTTACTATGCGGGTGCAGGATCAGGATGTGACCTTCAATATATTCAAGGCAATGAAGTTCCCTACAGAAGATGAGGAGTGCTTAAAAGTGGATGTGATTGATTCTACGGTTACTTCAGAACTCGATCATATGCTAATGTCTGATGCATTAAAAAAGGCCTTAGTGGGGGATTTTGACAGTGATGATGAAGATGGCAAAGACCAATTACAATATCTGAATGCTTCTCCCTAGAGGCGAAAGCTGGACATGCCGTTTGAATCTCTTGGTACTTCTGACCTCAAGAATGCTGAAGGAAAGCTCAAACCATCAATTGAGGAAGCACCTACCTTGGAGCTCAAGCCATTACCTGAACACTTGAGGTATGCCTTTTTAGGTGATGCATCTACTTTACCTGTTATTATTGCATCTGACCTTTCAGGTAGTGAGGAAGACAAGCTCTTAAGGATTTTGAGAGAATTCAAATCGGCTATTGGATGGACCATAGCAGACATCAAAGGGATCAGCCATTCATATTGTATGCATAAGATTATGCTAGAGGAGGGTAGTAAGCCAACTGTTGAGAAGCAGCGCAGACTTAATCCTATCATGAAGGAGGTGGTGAAGAAAGAAATTCTGAAATGGCTGGATGCAGGCATCATTTATCCTATTTCTGACAGTTCTTGGGTGAGCCCCGTATAATGTGTGCCTAAGAAAGGAGGTATCACTGTGGTAGCAAATGAGAAGAATGAGCTCATCCCCACTCGAACAGTTACGGGATGGAGTGTATGCATGGATTACCGAAAGTTGAACAAAGCCATGAGGAAGGATCACTTCCCTCTTCCATTTATTGATCAGATGCTCGACCGGTTGGCTGGTCATGAGTATTATTGTCTTCTGGATGGCTACTCAGGGTATAATCAGATTTGTATTGCACCAAAGGATCAAGAAAAGACTACCTTCACTTGTCCATTTGGCACGTTTGCTTTTCGCAGAGTTTCGTTTGGTTTATGTGGTGCACCGGCCACTTTTCAGAGATGTATGATGGCTATATTCTCTGACATGATTGGAAATAATTTCGAGGTGTTCATGGACGACTTCTCCGTCTTTGGACATTCGTATGATGAATGTTTGAATAATCTTCGTGCCGTGCTCAAAAGGTGTGTGGAAACTAATCTGGTGCTCAATTGGGAGAAATGCATTTTATGGTGCGTGAAGGCATTATTCTTGGGCATAAGGTCTCTAGCAAGGGTCTTGAGGTGGATAAGGCCAAGGTGGGAGTCATTGAAAATCTTCCACCACCTATTTCTCTAAAAGGAATCCATATTTTTCTTGGTCATGTGGGTTTTTATCGGCGGTTCATCAAGGACTTTTCAAAGATATCCAAGCCGTTGTGCAACTTGCTTGAGAAAGATGTGCCTTTCAAATTTGATGATGAATGTTTGTCGGCATTCGAGACTCTCAAGAAGAGTTTAATCATGGCACCAGTTATTACAGCACCGGATTGGACAGAGCCGTTTGAGATGATATGTGATGTGAGTGATTATGCGGTAGGTGTAGTTCTTGGGCAGCGTAAGAATAATCTCTTTCATGTGGTCTACTATGCTAGTAAGACCTTAAATGGGGCCCAAATGAACTACACCACTACTGAGAAGGAGCTCTTGGCTATAGTCTTTGGGTTCGAGAAATTTCGATCTTATCTGCTTGGGACAAAAGTGACAGTATTCACTGATCATGCGGCAATTCGCTATTTGGTTTCCAAGAAGGATTCGAAGCCGAGACTCATTCGTTGGGTGCTCTTACTTCAGGAATTTGAGTTAGAGATCAAGGATCGAAAAGGTACTGAGAATCAAGTAGCTAACCATCTCTCTAGATTGGAGAATCTCGAGTCTACTTCACAGGATAAGACATGGATCAACGAATCTTTTCCGGATGAGCAGTTGTTCGCAGTTCAGGAGGAAGAGCCATGGTTTGCAGATATTGTAAACTATCTTGTCAGCAATATAATGCCTCTTAATTTGACCTCAGCTCAAAAGAAGAAATTTCTGCATGAGGTGAAGTGGTATATGTGGGATGAACCATATTTGTTTAGACAGGGAGCTGACCAGATCATCAGGAGATGTATCCCGTTCTGTGAGATGGAGGGGATATTACGAGACTGCCACTCCACAGTTTATGGTGGACACTATGGTGGTGAGAAGTCGGCTCGTATTCTGCAAGCAGGTTTTTTCTGGCCTACTTCGTTTAAGGATGCGCATCAGTTTGTTTTAAGGTGTGATCGTTGCCAAAGAGTGGGAAATTTGACGAGAAAGGATGAGATGCCATTAAATGTGATGCTTGAAGTCGAGGTCTTTGATGTTTGGGGAATCGATTTCATGGGGCATTTTGTCTCGTCCTGCAATAATCAGTACATCTTGCTGGCAGTCGATTATGTCTCAAAATGGATAGAAGTTAAAGCTTTACCGACGAATGATGCAAAGGCAGTGTTGAATTTTCTTTATAAGAAGATTTTCACAAGGTTTGGAACACCTCGGGTAATCATAAGTGATGAAGGGTCGTATTTCTGCAACCATAAGTTCACTTCTATGATGCAGCGTTATAATGTGAATCATCGAGTTGCTACTGCCTATCATCTGCAAACAAATGGTCAAGCGGAAGTGTCTAACAGAGAGATCAAGCGCATTCTAGAGAAGGTTGTTTGTCCGTCAAGGAAGGATTGGTCTTTAAAGCTCGATGAAGCTGTTTGGGCCTACAGAACAGCATACAAAACTCCACTTGGTATGTCCCCGTTTCAACTAGTGTATGGTAAGGGATGTCATTTACCTGCGGAGCTTGAGCATAAGGCCTATTGGGCATTGAAAAAGTTGAACCTAGATTTAGATGCAGCTGGTAAAAAGAGAATGCTTCAGCTTAATGAACTTGATGAATTTCGACTTCAAGCGTACGAGAATAACAAAATGTACAAGGAAAAGGTGAAGAGGTGGCATGATAGGAAGCTACATCCTAAGTTATTCGTGTCGGGGCAACAAGTTCTCTTATTCAACTCTCGTCTCCGACTTTTTCCTGGGAAGTTGAAATCAAGGGGGTCTGGACCTTTTATTGTCAAAACTGTATTTCCACATGGAGCGGTGGAGATTTTTGAGAATGATCCGGACCAGGCATTCAACGTTAATGGTCAGTGTTTGAAGCACCACTATGGGGACACGACAACCCGAGAAGTAGTTAGTGCCATTTTATTGTCAACTTAAGGACGGTACGCAACGTCAAGCTAATGACGAAAAAGAAGCGCTGCGTGGGAGGCAACCCATGATTTGTTGTTACAGGAACCCTTAGAAGTTAATAACCTATCCAAAACCACAAAAAAATCAGAAAAACCGGGCTCAAAATTTTTTTCCCAGAGACCCCCTAAGCGCCCGCTCAGCTCTGCTGAGCGACCGCTCAGTAAGCTGAGCGACCGCTCAGGGGTCGACTGCCAGAAAATTTTTTCAGTTCATAAAAAATCAAAAAAATCAGAAATCAAAAAAATAAATTACAGCCCCATTACCCACGATTTCTTTCCCCATTACACCATGATTTTATCCCTCAAACCCACTCCTAATCTAATTTTAACCTAATCCATACCCTATATATACATACACTTATCCTATACATCTCCCACACATCTTCTACACTCAAACTCTCTCCCAAACACAAAAACACTATTCTCGAGCACTTTTATTCAGATTCAATGGTACACAAGAGAGCAAGGACTATTGATAGTAGCAGCACAGTCCCTACTGCTGATTCATCAAGGGGTACTGCTGCGAGGCCTCGGTTGAATGATAGAGCTGCGGAGGAGGAGCACACTAGGCTTTTACGGAAGCCAATTCTGAAGGAGAGGGGGTTTTTACCATCGGGGAGGGATGGTGAGTTGCTACCTATGATTGCAGAGAAGGGGTGGATAGCTTTCTGTGAGTCACCTGAAGCAGTACCGATGAGCGTGGTTCGCGAGTTCTATGCGAACGCGAAGACTGAGAAGAATGGGTTTTCTATGGTCCGAGGGCTAACGGTTGATTATCACCCAGCGGTGATTCGCCGTGTGATTGGGCAGCGAGAGAGGAAGCCCGAGGAGGAGAACTGGAATGAGAAGACTGCTGAGGATTTCAACTTGGATTTGATTTGTGCTACTCTCTGTAGGTCGGGCACAGTTTGGACCTTCAAGACAGGAACTAATGAGTATCGTCACTTTCCGGCAATCACTATGAACAGGTATGCCCGTGCATGGAATGCGTTTATTTGTGCTAATATTCTACCATCTTCGCATGCACATGAGGTCATAGTTGAGAGAGCACAGTTGTTGTGGGGAATTTTGAATGAAGAGTACTATGTGGACCTTGGTGAGTTCATCTACCAAGGAATTCTGAAGTTTTTGATGGGAGCTAAGCACATGAACATCCCTTATGCATCCACGGTCACGAAACTTTGCCGAGCAGTGGGAGTGAACTGGCCGTCTCATGAGCAGTTGCAGTTGTCGGCCGCTCCGATTGATTCTGGGACTCTGAATGGGATGCAGGAGTGGACCGGTGGTGAGCCCGAGGAGCATGGGCTGGGTTATCATCTTCCAGGAGGGCGTTCAGCACGAGGTGCTACTATGGCTAGGCCTAGGCGTGATGAGGCTGGTTCTTCGAGAGCTCAGGAGGGTGCTGGGATGGCTGATGCCCAGTATAGGAGGCTGTCACGGCGGATGGATGCCATGTACGAGACACAGAGCAGGTTTGCTCAGGAGCTCACCCTTGCGTTAGGGACTGCTTTTCGGAGCCTTGAAGCTGACATCCAGTGGCCAGTTTTTGGTGAGGACTCTGCATACCCACCGCCTGATACTCCACCCACTGAGGGTGATGATGATGATGACTCCGAGTAGGTATACCATGTGTTCCTTTCTACTACCTTCACTGGGGACAGTGAAGATTTTAAGTTTGGGGTGGTAGTTAAGGAATATTTTGTGTGTGTGTCATATAGTTGCATATTCATGATAGTTTAGTTCATATAGTTGCATAATTTTTTGCCATATAGTTTTTTTATAGCTTTATTTGTTTATCATGTCGTGTAGCTCATGCATATGCCATGATCCCTTTTGTGATGATTTGCCGACTGATTTGTGATGTTGATGCGAGTGTAGTGATAGCATTAAAGTGATGTTGAGTCATGTAGGTTGATATGCATGCTAGAAACACTTATTTTCACTAAGTCTTAGAGAATGCTTAAGGACTAGATTGTTGTTATGATCTGATTGTTTTCAAGGTTAATCTATTTATTATGCTTAGAATTTGATAATAGGTTCTTAGTGATAAAGGCATGAAAAAGAAAAAAAATGGAGTAGAAATGGAATTTGTTGCTAGTTGTGGCTAGGCGTCAGATGGCTAGTAGTCGGCTCGCATGTTATGCGAGTAGTCTAGGGTTGAGCAAGATGGAGCGAAACGCACTTGCTCAGAAAATTTGAAAAAAAAAAGAAAAAAAGAAAAAAAAAAGAAAAAAAAAGAAGTATGTGTTTATGCATAATTGATCACGAGTGGGCTCTTTGGTATTCAAGTTATTAAGTTCTTAGGGGACTTTGTTCCTAGTGACCTAAGGCTTTTAGAGTCTGGGATCCACTAACCTAACGCTCGCTACATGGATACCATTGTATAAGTCTTTTGTGGACCTCACTCATTGCACGGTCAAATAAGCATTGTTGTTGTGAATAAAAAGCATTATTCCGTAATGAGCTCCATGATTCTTGTAGTGTTATTAGTTACTTTGTGCCTAGAATTTTTATTCTTTGTATAATCATGTGATTGCCTTGATGATGGTTGAGTCATAATAATTGGTCTAGTTCCGAAGCATATCTGTTAAGCATCTGCACACACCACATTTTAGGCTGTATGTTAGTTGCATGATTTGATTGATCTTTAGTCGCCTAACTGCTTTTGTTGAGATGCTGTAAATTGGTTGGTTTGTTCGTAGTAAGGGGGATCATTGCATTTTATATAGATTGCATTCATGCATGTTTTTATTTGTTTTTGAGTCTATGATGCTTGAGGACAAGCATCGATTTAAGTTTGGGGGTGTGATAAGTGGCATTTTATACCACTTAGAACGTCTTAAAATAGCTTAAATTGGTGTCTTGAAATCAAGTATTTTGTGTATTTGATGAGTTTTTTTAGTGTTTGTGCATCTTAGGGTATTAGTTGCATTTCGGAGGAGTAATCATCAAGAATAAGCCTTGGCATGTGTTCAGCATTGCGAGAGGAAAGAAAGGGGCATATTGCAGCGAAGAAACGGAGCAAACTCAGGAATTTTCCAGTAGGGTCCTGAGCGGCCGCGCAGAAAGCTGAGCGCCCGCTCAGCTATGCTGAGCGGCCGCGCAGGGTCGGGAATTTTGATAAATTATTTTAGACTTCTACTTCTGTTTGGCTTCCAACTTCTATGTAATCTGAGTTTTATGGGACTATTATATAAGTAGATTTAGAGACATTTTCACCGAGGTTGGATCGTTGTATTAAGCAAGGAGCGAAGGAGAAAAGGAAGAAGACCGTTTTAGCACACCGTAACGAAGAGGAAGCATATTTTCTTGTGATTCTTTATTTCGTTGTAACGTTGGATGCTAGTTTTCTTTGTTCTGAACCTAATTACTCTTGTGACGTACTCTGGTTTAATATAATTAGTTTAGTTATTATTCTCTTGTTTTTGTTTATCATGTTTTTATATGAACCCATGATGACGATAAGTGCTATTATGGGCTAATCGTGATCATGGGGTCGTAACGGATTTACTATGGGATTCTTTAGTTAATTTTTTGATACCTTAGTGTGTGATAAATATATGATATCTAGTATTGGTTGTGCGTATTCGTCTTATGTGCGTCGCAAACATATAAGATAGGGTGTTAATCTCTTGTGAAGTGACAGTGGATCTCGAGGTTTAGAACTTACCATGCTAGCATAGGTTCATGCATGATGTTGCATGATTAGTGGATAACTCTAACCGTTTTATTCGCCCTGTGTAATCAAAAGGAATAACTTGTGCTTAAATCATTATTTTGTCAATTTCTGTAGACATATAGGGACTCAACATAATTGATGCATATTCAACTTCTATCTCAATTGTGGATGCTTGGTAGAATGGTATTAGTACAATGAAAGTTGGCTTTTATCAGTTTCGTGTTATTCGATTAATATCATCACTGTTGCATGCTAAGGGTAATAACAATAACTATTGAAGGAAGTAGTAATGAAGTTGTGATCTCATGAGTGTTTTAATATTGTTAATTCGAAATGTTAATTAAGTGATTAATTAAGTAGTTAATTGTAGTTAATATTTAGTTAACAATTTTAACTGTTAGTGTCTTAACATTGAGAAGTAGTCATACATTGGTGAGTGAGTTTAATTGAACATAATTAGTCTGAGTCTCTGTGGGAACGAACTAGAACGTATTCTATATTACTTACGAACGCGTATACTTGCGTGTATTATTAGTGCGTGTTTTCGTCCTAACACTTTTCAACCTACTTGACAAGTGAGAATCATGTTCAATTGCTTCACACATAATAAACCTTCAGGTTTTGTGCATGCCAAGTTCTTGGGACTTCAAAACCATCCATAGTCTCCAGAAACACTCTTGACCTTGTATGGCCCTTCCCAATTTGGGGTAAGCTTCCCTTTCTGTCCTACACCAGAAGCTTCTACCTTCCTCAAGACTAAGTCACCTTGTTTGAAAAACCTTTCTTTAACCCTTAGGTTGTAGTAAAACGAAGCCTTTTTCTGATATTCCACTATCTTCGCATGTGCCTCATCTCGCACTTCGTCAATTAGATCCAAGGCTAACCTTTGCCCTTCCTCATTTTCCTCAATATTGAAGGCTTGAATCCTAGGCCCATAGTATTGGGAGTATTTCATCCACCCGGTTATTCCTCGACTTTTCGATCCTCTTCTTTAATCCATCCAGGATTATCCGATTTGCCACTTCCGCTTGCCCATTGGCTTGCGGATGAGCCACAGAGGTGAATCGTAATTCGATTTCATTCTCCTCACAATACTTCTTGAATTCTTCATTGTTGAATTGTGTCCCATTGTCAGTGACTAGGACGCGGGGAATTCCATACCGGCACATAATATTTTCCCACAGGAATTGTGCAACCTGCTTAGTTATGATTTTGGCCAAGGGTCTGGCTTCAATCCACTTAGTAAAATAATCAATGGCTACAATCAGGAACTTCCTTTGTGTCGTGGCCATGGGAAAAGGCCCCAGAATATCCATTCCCCACATAGCAAAGGAGATGGGCGAGTTGATAGAGGTCAGCATCTTGGGGGGTTGTCTAACGACCGGTGCATGCTTTTGACAGCGGTCACACTTCTTCACATACTCTTTGGCATCAGCCATCATTTCTGGACAATAGAAGCCTAAACGGGTTATCTTATAAGCTAAGGCCCTGCCCCCCAATTGTTGCCCGCAAATTCCCTCATATACTTCTTCAAGAGCTAAGCGTGCCTCATCGGGCCTGAGACACCTTAAGTAAGGAACCACGAAAGATCTTTTATACAGAATCCCATCTATCAAAAAGTACCTTAGTGCTCGAACAGCTAACTTCCGTGCTTCAGTAGCATCGTTTGGCAACCAACCGGTTTGAATGTGGGCCTTAATAGGATCTATCCATGATGTCCCCAGGCCTATAGGAGCTACAAGCTTAACATCGATGCTTCGTGTCTTCAAAACGCTGAAGTATACACTTCCTGAACTTTCTTCTATCTCAGATGAAGCAAACTTTGATAATGCATCTGCCTTAGCATTTTCCTCCCTTGAAATGTGCTCAACATGGCATTCATCGAATTGGGTCATCACAGTCCTTACTAGGCGGACATACTTAGCCATCATATCTTCCCTTGCCTCAAACTCTCCCTTTACCTGGGATACGACCAGCTTCGAATCTCCATGGACTTTTAAGTTCTTGACTCTAAGTGTCCCTGCTAGGCCGAGGCCATCTATCAGAGCTTCATATTCTGCCTCATTATTCGTGGTCGGGAAGTCTAACTTCATGGCATACTCAATCAATAACCCATCGGGGCTTTGTAAAATCAAACCTGCTCCACTTGAGTTTGTTTTTGATGCTCCATCAAAATAGAGAACCCAATATTCTTTCTCCTTATCATCCTTTTCTTTGTCCCCCTTATCAACTTCCTTGTCTTGGGGTTTGGTATCTTCCTGCCCCCCGACTTCTTGGTTGGGTATGGTACATTCCACCATGAAGTCAGCTAATGCGTGGGCTTTTATTGCTGTTCGTGGCTTATACTTGATGTCGAATTCTCCCAGATCTATTGCCCACTTGATCAACCTCCCACTAGCCTTGGGACTATGAATGATATTTCTCAGGGGCTGATTTGTTAGCACCTCAATTTGATGAGCCTGAAAGTAAGGACATAACTTTCTTGAAGCCATTACCAAGGCTATAGCAAATTTCTCAATAGTTGAATAATTCAACTCAGCACCATGCAGAATTTTGCTGACATAATATACGGGTTTCTGGATTTTCAGTTCCTCCTTAACCAATACAGAGCTCAAGGCACTCTCTGAAATGGCTAAGTACAAGTATAAAACTTCATTCAAAGCTGGCTTGCCCAACAACGGGGCCTGGGCCATATATTTCTTTAATTCCTCAAATGCCTTCTGGTTTTCCTCACTCCATACAAAGTCCTTAGTGTTCTTAAGTGACTTGAAGAACGACAAGCACTTGTCTCCTAACTTGGAGATGAATCGTCCCAGCGCAGCAACCCTTCCTGTGAGCTTCTGAACATCCTTGACAGTTTTTGGTGGTTCCATGTCCAGGATTGCCTTTATTTTATCGGAGTTAGCCTCGATCCCTCTCTTGGAGACCATCAATCCCAAAAATTTTCCAGATCCTACTCCGAAAACACACTTTGTAGGATTTAACATCATCTTGTGGTACCTCAGGACCTCAAAAGCTTCCCTCAAATGGGTTATATGATCAGTCTTAACTAGACTCTTGACTAACATGTCATCAACATAGACTTTCATAGTCTTACCAATAAGATCCTTAAAAAAATTTATTTACCAACCTTTGATAGGTGGCTCCTGCATTCTTAAGACCAAATGCCATAACAAGATAACAATAAACACCAAAGTCAGTGATGAATGATACCTTTGGAATGTCATTCTTGTGCATCTTAATCTGATTGTATCCACTAAATCCATCCATGAAGCTCAGCATCTCATGCCCAGCAGTGGCATCTACCAAAGTATCAATCATTGGCAACGGAAAACAGTCCTTAGGGCATGCATCATTCAGATCAGTGAAGTCTATACACATCCTCCACTTTCCATTGGCCTTCTTCACCATTATAGGGTTTTCTAACCATTCAGGAAACTGTATCTCCTCAATGAAACCAGCCTCTAAGAGCTTCTCAACCTCCTATTTTATAGTTTCTTGTCTTTTCGGGGCAAAGTTTCTTTTCTTTTGCTTCACTGTCTTCTGATTTGGGTCCACATTCAACTTGTGAGTAATCAGTTCTGGGTCTATGCCTGGCATATCAGGTGCTGACCATGCAAACACATCACTATTTTCTTGCAAAAATCTCACCAACTTCCCTCTAAGGGGCTCCTCGAGTGTAGCTCCAATGAAAGTCATCCTCTTAGGATTCTCGGGGGCTAAAGAAATCGAAACCAAGTCTTCTGCTAGCTTTCCTCTTTTCTCATCATTCTCTCGGATATCCATATCTTCAATAGGAAGAACCTGCCCCCAACTCCATCTGCCCTCAAAGAGGCTACATAACAGCTTCTAGCCATTTTTTGATCTCCTCTCTCTTCTCCAATCCCATTCCGGGTGGAAAACTTCATAACTGAATGGTAGGAAGAAGGGACTGCCTTGAAGGCATGTATCCCTGTTCTCCCCATGATAACATTATAAGTTGAACTAGCCTTTACCACCACAAAGTCCAACATCTGCGTTGCTTGCCTTGGTTCCTAACCTATGGTGGTTGGCAACTTGATTATCCCTTCCACGGGGCACTCTAATCCCGTAAATCCATATATCGGCATGTCGGTTGGGGTCAATTGGGAGTTGTTATATCCCATCCTTAGAAAGGCGTCATGGAGCAAGATATCCACTGAAGCACCATTATCCACCTCAAGGACTCACTTGACCGGGCTATTTCTTATTATCGGTGTTATGACCAGCGGGTCATCATGAGGAAATTTCACACCCTCTAGGTCAGAATCATCAAAAGCCAATGTCACTTATGTCCTGGCTGATGTGGATCACACCACAAAGAAAGGAAAAACAAGAAGAAAAGAGATAAGAAAAGAAAAGGATATTTCAAAAGAACACGATCAATCCAGAAACGTGAACTTTGAATCTCAAATTGCTTAGATCAATCCAGAATCTAAGTAATTCGAATCTAACCTTCAAAACAATTTAGTAATTGAATTTTAGAGGAAAGAAAAACTACTCATAGTTTATCTCAAAACAAAAGTTTTATATCATCCATTGTCTCCTTACATGAGAGGGGTATTTATAGGCTTAGATAATAACCCAAACCGAAAAGGATTCCAAGAGAAATTCAACATCAGCTTGAATAAGCCAATATCTAAATCCTTCCATGAAACAAATTTAAAAACCAAACCCGAATAGAAAAAAGACAAAAACCAAATGCAAATAGGAAAATAAAATCCTAAGTGCTTAAAACAAGAAAAACCCTTTCAAGTGAAAGGTAAAAACTTGTAAGCAAAATTTTAATTAATAATTATATAATAATCAGCTACTTATCCAACTTCATGCATCGCTCCTTTATTCCTTATTGTCCAAGTAAGCTGCATAACCCATGTTTGCGTCCTCTCCAATTGAACATCACTATGAGCACACATAACCAAATCCAAATTAACATATTCATTCCTTGATCCTCATCATTCTCCTCTCCTTTGAAGAAAACTCGTCCGCGAGTTCTAAAATATTTAAGAATAACCACACAACGAGATGATTTCTCGTAGAACTTGAAAGCCTTAAATTTCAATTCCATCAGCAATATCTTTGGAAATAAACTCGAAAGAATAAGATAGTTTGATGATATAGGTACATTCAACAAGTTCTCTACCCCCAGAAAATCATTGTGTTCCACTAGGATAATGTTATTTTCCTCGTATACAACCTCTTTAATTTTGAACTTCTCCTTTAGTATCTCTTGTCCTTCACGCACAAATTTAGGAGATGCCTCTATCTGATTTTTTTTCAACAACCAAAACTTTCTCAACAAATGACTTTCTTTCTTCATGCTTCTCTATCATAGCTTCTTTTGTAATTAGTTCATCTTTTTTATCGAAACTTGATGTAGACGTAACACATGGTAATCAACAACAAGATCCACAACATTCTCCAGACTGACAAAGTCTTCTTCTTTAGTTTCTTCTGAAAGAGTAAACTCGTGAAGGGAAGACTTCAATTTCTCATCTTGTTGAAAAAATTCAAATTCCAAAGCAAGATTACATACATCATTAAACGATATATATGGACTTAATTTAATCTTTCGATAAATAGGCAAGTTCAGTCCACGAATAAATCTTCCAATTTTCATTCTTCCTGTCTCCTCCAAGTCACAAATAAGGCGCAATCTATAAAATTCAGAAGTATACTCAGAAACACTCATAATACCTTGAGAGAGGGATGTCATCTTCATTATACATTCGAATTTATAATGCAAAGGAATATATTTTGCACGAAATTTCTTCTTCAGAGATGTCCAAGTCATAATCTTTTCTTTTCCAGATCTAACTCTTTTTGTGTTTAGATTATCAAACCACAAGCCTGCTTTCTTTGTAAGTTTAAGCGTTGCAATCTTGAATATTCTCATCTCAGTCCAACCTGTATAAGCAGAAATCTTGTCGACTTGTGTAACACATTCAACAAAATCATCTATGCTACCCAAACCTGTAAAATAACCAAGCTCTATACCAGGATCATAGACTTCATCACTATCTTTCACCTTAACTAAAATTTTATAAAATTCATCAAACCTCGATTCCATTGAATTAGCAAGCTTTTGAGTACGTTTATCAATCTCATCCAATTTTCCAAGTAATTTTCTAAGTAATTCATCCGTAGCCATAAGAAAAATCTGAATTTTTTTATGAATAGTACATGTGAACAGTGTCGGTGAACAGTGCCGTGAACAGTAACTCATGAACAGTGTCGATGAACAGTACTCGTGAACAGTAACCCCACGGACAGTACTCGTGAACAGTAACTCGTGAATAGTAATTTTTTTTAAAACCTAGATCTCCCAACAATTAAGCAATTGGAGAAAAAACCTTGGCTCTTGATACTAAATTGATGTGGATCACACCATAAAGTAAGGAAAAACAAGAAGAAAAGAGATAAGAAAAGAAAATGATATTTCAAAAGAACACGATCAATCCAGAAACGTGAACTTTGAATCTCAAATTGCTTAGATCAATCCAGAATCTAAGTAATTTGAATCTAACCTTCAAAACAATCCAGTAATTGAAGTTTAGAGGAAAGAAAAACTACTCATAGTTTATCTCAAAACAAAAGTTTTATATCATCCATTGTCTCCCTTAAAAGATTATATGAGAGGGGTATTTATAGGCTTAGATAATAACCTAAACCGAAAAGGATTCTAAGAGAAATTCAACTTCAGCTTGAATAAGCCAATATCTAAATCCTTTCATGAAACAAATTTAAAAACCAAACCCGAATAGAAAAAAAGACAAAAACCAAATGCAAATAGGAAAATAAAATCCTAAGTGCTTAAGACAAGAGAAACCCTTTCAAGTGAAAGGTAAAAACTTGTAAGCAAAATTTTAATTAATAATTATATAATAATCAGCTACTTGTCCAACTTCATGCATCGCTCCTTTATTCCTTGTTGTCCAAGTAAGCTGCATAACCCATGTTTGCGTCCTCTCCAATTGAACATCACCATGAGCACACATAACTAAATCCAAATTAACATATTCATTCCTTGACCCTCATCACTGGCCCTCTTCGGGGCTTCTCCAACAATATGCATAACCTCTATAGTATATGCTTTTCTGGAGTTCCTGGATAATCCAGCAGCATATGGTCCTCCAAAAATTGTGTTTATCACAGGCCCTCGGGGTCGTGGTCCTCCGAAGATTGTATTTATCACCGGTCCTCTAAGCTGGGGATTCCGCCCCTGATCATCTTGGTCCCTCCTACGATCTTCAAAGTTTTTCCTTCCATTGTTATTCCTATCCCCTCCTTCTCCAGCGTATTTGTTCAATCTTCCTTTTCGAATGAGGAACTCAATTTCATCTCTCAGTTGTCTACACTCATCGGTGTCATGACCAACATCTTTGTGAAATCTGTAATACTTGCTCTTATTTAACTTGGCAGGATCAGCCTTTAAGGGTTTAGGCAAATGAATATCTCGATCTTTCTCGATTTCCATCAAGATTTGGCTTCTAAGAGCATTCAGTTTAGCGTATTCAGTGAACTTTTGCCCAGGTCCTCCCTTCTTGGGGGTTGAATCAGGGTTTTGCTCGGTTCTAGGATACTTGTCCTTAGCGATATATTCCAGGTCAGTTTTCCGCTTCTTGCCTCCAATGGGCTCATTATTCACTACGGTCTTCCTCATGCTCTCTTCCACCTTGATGTACTTCCCTGCCCTATCGTGGAGCTGCAACATGCTTTCAGGGGGGCGTTTGGCCAAGGACATCTTGAAAAACTCATCCCTAGTTCCTTGTTGTAGTGCTATCATTGCGACCTTGTCATCAAGGTCTGGGACTTTTAAAGCTTCCTTCGTAAAACGATTCAAGTAGTCTCTTAAGGATTCCTTCGCTCCCTGCACAATGCTTATGAGGGATGCGGAACTTTTCTCATGCACTCTCCCACTGATTAATTGTTTAATAAAAGCCTGACTTAATTCTCTGAACAACCCAATAGAGTTTGGGGGTCAACGACTATACCACCTTTGAGCCATACCTGACAGGGTTTGAGGAAAGGCCCGACACTTAATAGCATCATTCACGGGTTACAACAGTAGTGCATTAGAGAATGTCCTAACATGATTAGTGGGATCTCCCGTACCATCATAAGCTTTGATGGTTGGCATCTTGAACTTCCTTGAAATATGGTCATTCGTTATTTCCTCAGTGAAGGGCGGAGTAGGATCATCAGGATCTCCAAGGGGAAGAAGATTGCTTGGATCAGCTCTTGGGACAACAACCCTTCTCTGTGTTGGACCATCAAGGTCTATGATAGGAGGAAGATTTCTCCCCTAGGAGGTAATGGGGGTCTGGTGGTCTGGTGTGCCTCTAAGTCGCGCTTCAGCCTTTGAATCTCAGCCTCATGAGCCCTTATCATTTCCTGCACTTCTTGGGGATTCATCCCTTGGGTGCTTCGAGGACGTTGGCTAGCATCAGCCATCGGCTCTTTGCCAGCACGTCTCCTTCTTGGGGCTACTTCATCATCTGAAGATTCGGAGTCTCTCTTAGTGTAAGGACCAGAAAATTCCCGATCCTCGGGGATAGGAGTCAAACCTTGTATGTAGGGGGCGATCACCCTCGTGCTTCACTCCGTCCAGCATGTCCACTTCCTCCAATCTTGAGGTAAAGGGGCATCCCATAAGGGGGTTAGTAGTCACAACAGTTGAATACTCGTACCCAATAGGTCGATAATTCACAAGTGCATGTAGTTGTTGAACTTGGGGATTCGTACCTTGAATGGCCGAGGGAATTGTCCCTTGTGGCTGAGATTGAGTTACCCCTATCTGGGCTTCTACTTGGGTGGCTGCATAAGCTGAATGACGAGGTATCTCTACGGTTGACGAAATCACTTGGGTTGTCCCCGATGGTGTTTCTTCCTCAAGAGCTCTAATTGTTCTCCGTGTTCTCGCCATGGTTATTGTTGTGCTTTCCCACAGACGGCGCCAAATATTATGGATTAAAAACTAAGATATATAATTGTTGTATTTATTACTAAGGAACGTGAGCTTCGAGGCTCGATTTGACTGCTCTTGTGTTTCGTGACTCAATCTGCCTTAATAAGATGCCTACATACCTTGCTGATTGCCAAGGATGAAGTCAAAAAACGTAGTTCTGATCTGTAGGGTGAGGCCCCTTATATAGATGTTGGGAGTCTTTGAATTGGACTTGGTATAGGAGACTTGGTGGTTAAGTCTCTGAATTAGAATGGACTTTGGAGTCCTAGGAAGTAGGAGGATGATTCCTTATCCCATGGGGTTCCTTAGAGGCCAATCTACAAGGATTTATATTTCCACCAGGACTCATCTTAATAGTTGTTTTTCTCCCTTATTAATTAATTATGAAATTAATTAATATTCAGGATTTTTGGGCCTTCTTGCTTCCATTAGGCCTGATCTGGTCCATCAGGCCTGATCAATGTGTTAACCTTTTTGGTCTAAATATCATACATCTTCTTATTGGGCCTTGCAGCCCAAATCATGTGTAACATTAACTACGTAATCAGGATTTATTTATTCCCTATCAGAAGCCACTGTAAAAAGGAATTTCAAAATATGCATAAAATGAGCACAAATAGTTGAGGTGGACTCTTGCATAAATTTGTTCTATAGTAGACTTCATGATTGATGACAGATTTTGAGCACTTTTCTTAGTTATGCCTTATTTCTAAGATGTACTGAAGTTTATCAGACTTTAATCTTTATCTGATATTCTGCTGAATGCACACACTTTCACTCCATATGAATGATGAAAATTACTGTGGTGATTAAGTTGTTTTTGACAAATAGTTAAGCGTCATTTGCATAATTCTGAGGACAAGTTCTGATGGAAGTTCTGATGATTAAACTCTGAAGAAAACAAGTCAGTATTTGTATGAAGAATCATAGAAAAAGATGTTCACTTTTTGAGTTTAGAAGTCATATTCTGATGACTGTTAAAATCTGATATAAGTTTAAGTTCTAATATTAAATCCTGATGGAATCCTTGATGCTTACGTGGCATTATTCTTTACTTGACTTATTTTTGGTAAAAACTGAAACAGTCATATTTAAATCAGAATATTTAGGTGAGATAAAAACAGTCATAATCATTATGGGTTGGTGGTAAACGTGTTTGTCTTAAAAAACTACATGTGCACAGTAATTATTGTTTATTTCTTGTGCCCATTAACTCCTGCTTTCACTTTTTACTGACTGTTATTATTACACATCGGTCTAGGGAGACGAGGCATCATTATCTTTTACTCTTAATCGTTAAACAATCCTCGCGTCCCTTGGTATTCCATTGGCTATTTAAATCGACAATTCATCTCAGCCAAATCATCTTCCATTTTCTCATAAACTCACTCTCTCTTTTAATTCTCATCATTTTTCTTCTTCATAAACAAAAATGGTTCTTTTCAACTTGTTCATGAACTATGAAACTTTTAATATAAAGTTGAGTTATGATGACTGGCAACAGGAGTGGCATGTCACCGTCATTCTTGAAGAGCTCTGGAACTCTGTTCCACAAGAGGTTCACACAGACCTCTTGTTCTTTTTGATGGACTACCAGCTCCATCTTGATCGATTGGAAGAAGAAAGGAGAGAAGCTCTCCTTCAGCAAGAACGGATCATCCATCTTGCAGTGCTCTTTGTCAGCAGCAGGAGGAACTAGTCGATAGGTTTTCTTAGACTAGGACTAAGGTTGTTGATGTTAAGATTCTTAGACTAGGACTATCTTTTAATTTTTGCATGTAATCTATAAATTTCATGAAATGTACTCATTTGATATATTAATGAAATTTCCCTTAATTGCAAGATTTAGTCTCTATTTCGCTCATATTATGTGACTGTGAATGTTCTAATTATAATTTATTAATCTTTACTTCATCTATTTGAACTTTATCTTTTGATGAATGTTTTGATTAAAATTATGGTCAATAATAAATTGTGATGATTTGAGAAACAGTTGAAGCATGGGTTCATGCATCAGAACCTGTGATAGTTGGAGCTGAGAATTTTACTTCTCATAAAGAAACTGCAGCTCAAAGTTCTGATACTTTGAAGAAGAAATCTGTACGTTCTGAAGCTGCTAAAGCAACTCCTTCATTGGCAAGGAGATTGAAGAAAATGAAGGCTAGGAGGTATTTGGCTAAGGCTCCATCAGAAGATACTGAAGAAGCTGAGGAAGGGGATCAGGAATCTCTGATCTCACAAGAACCAGTTATCATTGAAGCCCTTCCAGCTAAAGCCAAAGACACTGCTACTGATACAGTAGTAACCCCTCATGTCTCTCCTATTAAAGCTAGAGATGATGCTAAAGAACAAACTGAAAACTCTGAAATAGATATTCACAATTTGAATATACCAAATGTTCTTTATCTGGAAGCTCCATCTACAGAAGCTCGGCAATCTCCAACTCATTTTCCAATTTTAAATGCTGAGATACCATCTACATCAACCACACCAGCTCTGGAGATAAATTCTGATGTTCAGAATTTAAATGAAGTTGTTCCTGAATCTCCAGTTGCTTCACACACTGTTGTGCTGTCAGAACATGATGAGTCTTCTTCAAGTTCTGAAGACAATGTTTCTGTTTCAGTTCCCATTCTGGGAAAGGAAGAATTGGTGAAGAAATTTGTTGGACAGGAAGAACCTATTCCTTGGGAGGATACTCACAAAGGTGTGGAGTGGACCAAGAAGTGGAATGACACAGATTTCATTCCAAGTTCTAACATTCTGACAGAGCATATTGCTAAAGCTGATGAGTTGCTCACAAATGCTGATTTAAAGACACAACTCAAGATCACTGCTCTATCTACCAAACATCTTCAAGGTCTATATTCTTCTACTCATGAGAAGGTTGATACACTAAAGGAACATGCTGATAAGCTAGATCTACAGCTTAAGCTTGACAAGAATAGATATATCAGACCTACTCTTGAGAAAATTGAAGCCATTGAGAAGATTCAAGAGAAGCAATAGGCCCAAATTGATGAGGTCATAGCTAACCAAGTTTCTCAGAAAGCTCAATTGGAAGAAATTCAATCTTCAGTTGAACTTCTTCTTTCTCTCTTACTTCCTGATGATGCCAAAAAGGGGGAGAAAGTAGTTAAGTCCAAATGCTCACCTACTGAAATACTGAAGAAAAAGAATGATAAAAGTGATGACCAGGGAAACTCTGATAAGAGTAGAGGTCAAGGAAAAGTTCAAGGAAAATCTTCTACAGAGAATAAGTCAAGTTCTGATGCTGTGAATGCTAAAAGTCTGAAGTCAAGTTCTGATAAACAAAGTCTGATGTCAAGTTCTGATATTCTGATTCAGTCAGGATCTAAAGACTCTCAGAATTTTTTACAAACTCTGAAGCTAAAGGGGAAGCAGACTACTGTTTATTACAAAAATCCTAAAATCCAGACACTTGATGAGGAGATAGCTAGAAGATTATTTTTGAAACAAAATCCAGGAATGGATTTGGAAACTCTCAAGGAGGAAGAAGCTAGATTTGCTGCTGAGAAGACAAATCTTAAGTTTAAAGCTTTGAAGCAATGAAACCTCCAAGGCCTAAGGAAAAAGGCACTGTGATCAGGGAAAAGTCAAATTCTGAGACTTGACTCTTCTTCTATGTCACTTCCGGTTCTCAAGCAAAGTCCAAGACTAGATCACAAATAGAGATTGATCCTTTGTCAAAAGGAAAAGAAAAGGTTAGTGAACCTTTAAAGATTGAGAAAAAGATAAGTTCTTCCATTCCAGTCTATCAAACTACAATGCATGATGATGATTTGATAGAAGATGAAACTGTTCAAATTCTGAAGAGAAGAAAGGTAATTGAAGAATCTAAAACAACCTCTTACACTGCTCAAGTTGTTCAGAATGAAGAACAACAAGCTACAGAAGAAACAACAAATTATGATCAAGTTAATTTGGAAAAGATGACAATTGCTGATAAGAAGAAGCTGTTATGGAAGAAAGCTACTCTAGTTGAACCAAAATCCAATCTCTTGATGAATCAACTTGCAACATTTGGATTGAGATCCAAGCAACCTAGAGATAAAGCTGGATTAGGTTCTGATGAAGAGAAGATACAAACAGGAGTAGAAGTTACTCTAAGAGATCCTTTCATGTTGACATATAAACCATATGAACAAATCAAACAAAAGCACCTTGACAAAGTGTTGTCTACTCAAATTGTGATAGATGCTCATGATAAGGATAATCTAAAGGAAAAATTGATTTTATTTCTCTATGATGGATTAACTTACAGACTAGGTGGTACCGATGTGGTAAAGAAGTCTGTCAGAGAACTTCAACATATTCACTATCTTCTGGAAGTAAAATCTGATGTTACAAGAAGATGGTCAGAATATATTTTGAAGGCTATAAGAGATCTATTCAGAATCTCTAGAACAAAGACTTTTCAGTATATACCAATGACTACTGAAGATGATGGAAGAAAAATTCCTATGTTGAAGAATTCTGCTAAGGTGGAAGTTAGTCTGAAAGGAAAATGCTTATGTTATAATGAAAACTCTTCATGTAATGACCCCAATTTTTGGAATTTTTTAAACCCTTATGAATAGTGATTTTGTTGATTATGCTGAATAAGAAAACTTTTCATACCACACTATACAGGGGTTCTTTTATGGATATTCTGAGATTTTATTAGTACTCTATATAGTATATAAGTGTATGTAAAGATCGTCAGAATCCAATTCCGAACACTTTGATTTTTCCCGGAAATCCACCAGATACCGAAAGAATTGAGTATAAGGTAACAGGATAAAAAGGATTTAAATTCAAGGATTATAAGAGGGGATCATAAAAGGAATATAATGTATTGAGAAAGGTTAAGGAAACCCAAGTAATAAGATCCCCGGTATGATCCCTCAAACGATAAACGAAGCGAACCGTATAGCAGATCAGCGGTCATTAGCCAAGTAATTAGGGGTTAATCAAAGAGGTTAGTGGGTGATGATGTCATCATACCAATAAGAAGAAAACAAGTGTAAAAGGATGACATAATCAAGATGACCTAAGCATGACCTAGTAGATATTTTGAATTGGTGGAATATTAGCCAAGTGTTTTTAACCATGGTAAATTCTAAATATGGTTAATTAAAATAAAAGAGAAGCAACCAAGTAATTCACCACACAAATACCTAGGCAACCAAGCAAGAAGCATTTCTTCTCCCCATTTTCATCTTTGCTCTCGGCTTTCAAGGAAAAAGCAAGGAAGAAAAATCCAAAGTCCAAGCTCCACTCAAGCATAAATTCCATGGTTTGTTTTTATGGATTCTAAATTTCATAACTTAGCTTGGGTACGATTTTAAGCTCTTGATTCAAATGGATTCATAGCTAATTAATTCACCAAAGATTAGGGTGAATAGTGTTTTCAAAGTTTAACTTTGTGTTTCTTGATTTCATTTGCAAGATCAAGGTTATATAAGGATAGATCAAGGTTCTTTGAGGCTCCCTAGTAACTTTCCACCCTCCAAGAAAGGTATAAATCTTCACACCCTTTAGTAATAAGTTTGAATGTTGAAGTTTGGAGATGGTTTGGATGGATGAGTAGTTTAGTTGAATTTGGAGGTGTTATAATACATGATTGGATTGAGATCCTTGAGCTTATTATGACTGAAATCAGTAGCATTGATGTGTATCTTGAGTTGTTATTGATTGGTAGTTGGATTGATATGATTTGGAATGGTAAAAATTTGGGAAATCGCGTAAACATAGCCGTCGTAATGTCCGATTTACTTTAGACTGTTTTTGCTCTTAACATCAGGACCCGAGAACTCCCTGTTAGGTTTTGACCATTGCCATGACTAGATAGTTCATGTTACGAGCTTCGTTTTTATATGTGGTTCATTTGAATCCGATGTACGGTTTAGGAGAAACGACCGTTTTAAGTAACGGCGTTTCGCGACCGAACCATTACCCCTCGCCTTACTTTGAAACCTTGGTTAAGGACCTTAAATGACTAAGTGGGGTATGAAACATTTATGTAAAGTGGATTAGGCAGTTGGTAAGGTACTAGCTAAAGAATCGCCTTAAAACTCTTAATGGTTAATTTACTAAAAATGGTGGAGCCGAGGGTACTCGAACGACTTAGGTGATTCGTTAAGCGTAGGAGTGACCATAAGCGAACGTTAGGGTTCAACTGGTTAAAGTCTAGTTTCTTAAGCGACCGGGGTTTAATTCCATCTTATGTTGTTGTTCATAGGTTATCGGACCCACTCTAAGCTGAAGTCTATCCGGGAGCACTCAGGCAAGTTTTCTACCCGTTTTACTGTTGTGGTGATGTAAATATATGTATATGCATTATCTTGTGATAAGTGCATGATGGTTAATTAGCAAATTCTTGCGATATATTGTAGCAAGTGATATGGTAGATATGCATGCCTGTTTTGTAATCTTGATACATATATCTGTTGATTCAGTTGATAATACCTATGCTAGAGATAAGCGGTATTTGCGTATACCCTTAGTATAGGGGACCCAAAGGTGAACATTTTTCTAAACCGGGAGTCGATGTTCCCGAGTATAATATATATATATATATATATATATATGTATATATATATATTGATATAGTTTTCAAAACTATTAATCGAATAAGGTTTATTCGATAACTTTATTTTATTTAATGAATATTATTTTGAATATTCATTCGAGGACTTATGACTCCGCTTACTTTATTTAATGAATATTATTTTGAATATTCATTCGAGGACTTAAGACTCCGTTTGTTTTATTTAATGAATATTATTTTGAATATTCATTTGAGGACTTATGACTCCGCTTATTTATTAAATAATATTCTTTATTTTATTAAAGAATAATATTTCGATAATCAAACGTATTTTCGATTATTCAAATAAAGATCGTACTTTCGTATAAGTATATCTTTGGTTATTTAATATTCATTGCAAGTATAAGTTTTAAAACTTCTACTTCAATTATTTTTATAAAGATTATTCTTTATGAGAATATTATTTAAATAATAATATTCAGATATTTTTTAATATATTGGGACTGATTTATTTTATTAAATCAGCATCACTCCAAACATTCTTAAAAATGTTTTCGAGTCTTCAAAATGATTTTTAAAGGTTAGGGCGAATCCCAAAAACTCATATTTATATTTAAGATCATCCTTTCAAAGGGGATTTAAATATTCGCTCAAAACCTGAGGGATCCGGCTCTGTGGTGTATTTTATATTCGCAACGAGGTTGCTTTTTTGATAAATGAATTGATTACTTACCCAAAGTTCGGGAAGTAAGTCCATCTATTGAGTCGGCATAAGCAACATGGGCTCAATGGGCGTCCATGAAAGTGTAAGTGGCTCAGTGGGAGTCCATCAAATGCGTAAGTGGCTGAGTGGCAGTCCAGCATAAGGTCCTATTGCGGCCAGGGTGATGACCAGTGGGGAATTCGTCCATCTACTAGTAGAAAAGGTTACTTATTGGTATCTTTACCTGATCAGCAAGATATCAGGTTTATGCCAAGGTTTTCTCCTTTCCAAATTCATTGGATATTGCAACTGTTTATAATTTTCATAACAGAGGTTTTCAAGGAGTGTATAAAATGTATATATATAGGTGTATATATATATCGGGACTTAATATCTCGTAACTTCATTATTTATAATGATATTCAAAGATTGAATCTATTCAAATCTTATCTTGTAGTCTCATCTATGTGATGAAATTTTGAAACTAATTATAACTTGAACGGTGGTAGTTCAAGTAGTATTCGGAAAAGATATAAGTATATTGGAGTATCTTGTAAATTCATCTTTTAAACTTATATCTAGTAATTGATTATCTTGTGCATGTCAAAGATTTTCAGAAAAATATTGAGACAAGGTTAGATATATGAGATCACCTTGCAACGATATTTTTATACAGTTATAAACTGGAACTCTGTGGATGTTATACATGTCAGAGGATTTCAAATGTTGTGAAAAGTATATGTATGTATATATATACTGAACATTTTACGACTTGGTCGCGTTAAGATATCAACTTGGTTCATTTCTTCTTGACCAAGACTTTCTTGAGTACTATGAGAATGCTCATATATTGTTAATCATTATACATATTATTTTGGTGGGCTTGTTGCACACCCTTGCTTTTTTCTTTCATCACACAACAACAGATAGAAAAGATGAACAAGACCAAGCTTCCAATTCGCAAGTGATTAGGAAACATTCCGCAGTTTTCTGGAAGCGTTGATGCTACCGTAGCTGAGGTAGGAGCTACCAATAGGCTAGGTTTTCAACTATCGATGAACCAGACTTATATATAATATGAATTGTAATAATGGCAAAGAATATGTAAATTATTCAGAAACCCTTTTTAAGGTGAAATGGTTTATAATTGTGGAATAAAATGACTTGTGTTATTTTTGGTATTCATCTCTAAGACCATAACTTGTGGTGTGTGTGAGTATATTGTGGGGTCACAGTACGCAGTAGTTGGTTGACTGTTAAGATTAAGTATTGATAAGGGAAATGGAACTCGTGACAACCTGGATCCCCGACCCCGGATTTGGGGGTGTTACACTTCACATCCTAGAGTTATCAGACTTGGTGATGGACTTGAAAGAAAATCAATTCAAGCTCTCAGAATAGCCATTTATCAAATTGGTGTTAGTAAAGATGAAGAACTGATGCAGGTCAAAGCACAGTTAGTTGAATTTCTGAGGAAAGCTGAAGACAAGCTGGTAAGAGATTTTGTTAAGAATCATTATGGATCCAAATTGATTCAGTGAAGTTGGTAAAGCTATAAGGACTGTAAGTTGTAGTTAATAGTCTTATTAAACTCTTATTGCATTTGAACTTAAATGTTTTTGACATCATCAAATCTATTAACTTGTATATCTTGTACAATTTAAAAGTTGGGGGGGATTGTTAGATATATTTGAGATGTCATGTCTAATATGTTTCATGTTTAGTTTTCAGATCTTAACAAACAGGAAATATCAGTACTTACTGGAATCAGTACTTACTGGAAGTCAGAACTTAAGGATATCAGAACTTAGATTATCAGAAGATAAATATCAGAAGATGGATATCAGAACTTCAGTACGGGAGGACTAACAGTTAATGAAGGAAGCTGATTTACAGGAAAGAAGATCGAGACTAATACAAAAAGAAGATATGCATGGAAAGAGTTAGAGGACTGAAAGAATTGTATAAGATATCTGATTGATATATTTTATGAGACAGAATTATATTCCATATCAATTAGAAGTTATCTTGTAACTGTGTACTATATAAACACAGACATAGGTTTACACTATATGTGTTATCATTATCGAGAAGATCATACATTGTAACCTAGCAGCTCTCGTGATATTTGTTCATCACTGAGAGAGAACAGTTCCATTGTAATAGAGTTTATTATATTGAATATATATGTTTACTGTTACTTGTGTTCGAAATCGATTTGATTGTATTCTACACTGTATTCAACCCCCTTCTACAGTGTTGTGTGACCTAACAAGAGTTTATTCAATATACTTGATCTTTGTTACATACTTGTGTTAAATCGATTTGATTGTGAAAACAATATATTCAACCCCCTTCTACAGTGTTGTATGACCTAACAATTGGTATCAGAGCTTATCTGTTAACCCACATGCAGTAAAGATCCAAACAATCATGTCTGAAGAAGCACAAACTCCAACCAAGCCCACCAAAACTGAAGAAACTCAAAAGACACAAACCCACAGTTGATATGAGACTATTAGGGTTCCCATACTAAGACCTTCTGAGTATTCTAAATGGAAAGTGAAGATGGCTATGTTTCTAGAAGCTACAGATCCAGAATACCTTGACAGAATTAATGAAGGACCACATAAGCCTACCAAGCTCTCTGTTGTAGTTGCTGATCAACCAGCAAAGACCATACCAAAGGAGAAATGTGAGTACACAGCTGAAGACATCGCATCTATTGCCAAGGATGCAAGGGTAAGGCATGTGTTGCATAATGCCATTGATAATGTCATGTCAAAAAGGGTAATTAATTACAAAATTGCAAAGGAGATATGGGATGCTTTGGAGACAAGATGTCAGGGAACTGATGTAATCAAGAAGAACCAGAGGACTATACTCACTCAAGAGTATGAGCACTTTGACTCAAAAGCTGATGAGTCTTTAACTGACTTATATGACAGGTTTGTCAAACTCTTGAATGATCTGTCACTGGTGGACAAGGAATATGATCTTGAAGATTCAAATCTAAAATTCCTTTTAGCTTTTCCTGAAAATTGGGATTTGAATTCTACTACTATAAGAGACAACTATGACCTTACTGAAACTACTCTTGATGAAATTTATGGTATGCTCAAGACTTATAAACTTGAGATGGATCAAAAGAGCAATAGGCATGGAAGGAAGTCAAAGATAGTTGCTCTTAAGGCTGAGGAGGAATCTCCTAAATTGGCTGCCTCAAAGAGGGGAAAAGGAAAGGCTCTCATCATAAAGTCTGATTCAGAGTCATCATATTCTGATGATGATGATTCAGAAACTGAAAGTTTACCTGAGATGGATGCTGGTGAAGAGATGATGAAATTTTGTGCTCTTATGGTAAAGGGTATAACAAAGATAGCCTACAGGAAATTCAGAAAAGGCAAGAAGTTTTCCAGGAAAAGTGGAAGTTCTGATAAGAAAGGGTTCAGAAAGTCTGAAGGCAAGGGAGGAAAGTCTGACAGAGGAGACAACTCAAATGTCAAATGCTACAGCTGTGGTGAAAGAGCCCACATATCTCCTGACTACAAGAAAGGAAAAAGTGACAAAGGTAAGGCACTTGTCAAAAAGAAGAAAAGCTAGACATACACTTCAGATTCTGAACATGAGGTGAACTATGCCCTGATGGCAAATGCTGATAGCAGTCCTGAAACTGCTGAATTGAAGGTACCTCAAACAACTTATGCCTTTCATACTGATGATATTACTGAGTTGAGATTATATCTTAAAACCATGTTTATTAGTTATAGAGATCAGACTTTAACATCTAAAAGATTAACATCTGAAAATCTTGCTTATAAAAAGAGAAATGATTATTTAGAAAAGGAGTTAGTTTTTCTTCATCAAACTAAGAAAGATAAAGATGATGCTTTATATGTTAGTGATGAAGTGTTAAAATTGAATGAATCTCTAAAAGCTGACTTAGAAAAGGAAAGAGAGATTATCAGAACTTGGACTAACTCTGGCAGAACAACTCAGAATTTATTAAGTAGTGGAAACTGGAAAGAGGGCTTAGGTTATGGAGATGATAAAAGTAAAAAAGGAACTGAACAAATTAAGCCAATTATTGTTAAACAGACTTCTAAGCCAAAGGTAAATCCTGTTAAGTTTGTAGGAAAAACTGTAAAGTCTGATTCTAAAAAGATGAAAGAGTCAGTGACAGAAGTTTGGGGTCCACACACACACACCATATTTATAACCTGCTTATAATAATAATAAAGACAATAATAATATGCAGTGACCCTACTTACCAACTACCATGGACCGCAACAGGTTAAAGTATGTACATAAGCCACACACACACACTTTATAATACAAACATCCAAATCCCAACTGTTCAAACTCAGAACTGGATATTAAACATTATTACAAACTTTTACAAACTTAAACTATCTCAAAAGCTGCCAGCTAGCTTAACTCGATCAGCCTGGACCCCTAGCTCTCGCACTGGATTGGGGATCCTCGCTACCAACTGGTTCCTTCTTAACTGGAAAAGAACGTAAACACATCGCACAAATGAGCTAACTAGCTAAGCAAGTCACAATGACAAGACTGAAAATAATGATCATCATGTGAAAAGGATTAAGGTATCAAGGGAACAATGATTATTGATTTAGAATTGAATATTATATTTTTATTTTAAAAAGCAAGGTTAGGCTGCCGATCAGTCATGCACTAATCCCGAGCAAGGCACATAGCTCTGCTCTAATTACTGGATTCATGGCACACATTGGCCTAACTTGACCACCAATCTGGTCTGACCACGAATCTGGTCCACAATTTTATAAAACAATCCAATTCTAACATAATATCAGATTAAAAAATGTAAAGCAATAAACAAAATCATAAGCAATATTAGATATTCAATAATGAAATGGTTCTAATCTTCATAAGGGATCAATATGTTAATTTCAAAGAATGGTTGTTAGGTAATGAAAGAATTGGATAACAAAGGAATCAACGTTTCAAGGTTACAAGGATTTGGTCTTTCAAAGCATAAGGTATAATGGTTTGAATATGTAAGCAATTTGATTCAGTGTTTAGTATTTAGTTGGTACGTATTTGTGGAGTGGTATCGTATATCTGTGGTTCGTACTCGGGTATGCAACAATCAATGGTTTAGAAAGAATATGGTTTACGGCTCAAATATCAACAACTGGAATCAAGGTTTAGGGTTCAGTGCTTCAAAGCACTTGCAATATAGAACAGGATTATCAATCATCAACAATATATCTCAAGAAAGCTCAGAACACTTGCCTGGTACTAGCTTGCTATACTTTACTAACTTCCAATTACAACCGTCTTACTCCTCGACTATCTGCTTCCCATTCCTACGCCTTGCCTCTTCTGCTCACATATCATAAACATCTATCATTACTCAACTCATACGACTCTATTCGATATACACTTTTATCTACCCTTCGTTTTACCCAAATCCGATTAACGGATTCAAAGTTACGCTATAAACAAGTAAACACCGAACATATAGATCGATAGTCAAACAACAAGTCACATATAACACGTAACACGTCAAACAATCAATGCTATATCATTTATAAAGAAGTCTCGAGTCATAAACAGGCTTCCGGGTATTTAATATAATTTTTAAAACATTTTTCGGAATTAAAACGGGTCGTTGGATCAATTTTAAAGCAATAAACAAGGTTCGGTCAAATCTGGCTTCAAAATAATTTTATAATAATTATCGATCTTTGAAAACAATTTAAAATAATATTTTAAAGCTCGAAACTATTTTTCGAAATTTTTAAATCATTTTTAAATAATTAAATCTAATTAAATAATTAACTAAAATCAATTAATAATTAATTAAATCAATTAATCAATTAATTTTCGAATTAATTGACTAATTAATTAATTAGTTATTAACTAAAATTAATTAACTAATTAATTCAGATTTATTTTTGAATTAAAAATAATTTTTGGAATTAAAATAATAATTTTTGGAATTTTCAGAAATTAAAAACGAATTTTTATAATTAAAATAAATAGAGAATATAATTTTTAAACATTTTTAAAACAGGAATCCTATTTCTGCAATTTCCAGAAACTTCAAGGACTAAACTGCATCGTCCCCAAAAGTTCAGGTACTAAACTGTAATTTTACAGGGGGGTCGCCGGAAAATTGCGGTGATGGCCGGAGAACACGTTCACGGCATCCTCACACCACCATCTCCTCCAGATTACATCTTCTAAACACCAGGAATCTATTCATGCCATCAAAACACATCAATGACCCCTGAGTTGGCCGAAATTTGGCCGAGAAGTTCGCCGGTTTCCGGCGAGCTCGACGTAAAGTTAAAAATACAACTCCCTTCGATTCAGGAATCCTCTGTTAACCGGTTATATACCAATTGATTGCAAATTTCATAAGGAACACAACCCGCTATATTTCAACAGCTAATAACCCCTAGAACAAAACGCCCTAATTTTCAATTAATAACATTCATACGGGTTATAAACCCTAATTTTAAAATTCGAAGATTAAACTCAATTTTGAACATGTTATTGAACTCAAAATCAGTCATCTAACATATGAAAATTATCAGGAAAACAAGATCTACAACATGCAATCATCAAATCATTCAAACAATCATCCGAACAAAAATCATATTTTTAATCAAAATAATTCGAAAATAAATAAAATTATAGAAAATAAACCTTTGATTCTGCAGTTCTGGAACTTGTATAATCCGATAGTACTCTTCAAACCCTTCGTTTTGGTTACTCAAGCTTCCAAACGGATTTCAATAACACCTCCTAATTATTGTTTGATTCTTGAAAGTTTATATGAATATATAGATTTCCTCTGTAAAACTATATAATTACTGTTTGCAAATGATTTTCGGTACAAAATAAAATACGGTAAAGTCTATTTATAATTACGGAAAATTAGTATCCCATTGGATCATTCCGGATATAAAATGGTACCTTTATTTATAAAAACAGATCCAAACAGTACCGATTTTCGGGATAATTATCCAAATGAGTACAATTTATATTGCGGTCTTAGTCTCAGCGCCTGGTTACACGTATTACGAGGTGATAATTGTAATAGTTTAATAAAAAGATCCCGTTTATCAAAAATACGAGTATTATTGATTTACCGAAACGAATAATGTATCGAAAATATTGCGCCGGGACCCGCGCAGGACAAACCGTACGCCGGATCGAAAAAGTCGAAACATGGAATATGCTCGGAATATTGCAATTAGGTTAGGAAGGAGTTCTCGGAAGAGTTTCGAGTTATAAAAACATAAAAACGGATGACGTTGGTTGGTTTTCGATTATATAAAATATTTTATAAATACTCGGAAAAAGAATTTATAAATTCCATAAATTTCCTATAAAATCATAAATCAACATAAAAATAAATAGGAAGATATGACAATTATTTATATTTTATTTTGGACATATAAAAATTAAAATACTCAATTAATATTATTTTTAAACATCCAAATACATATACCACTTAACAAATAATTCACAGAATAAATACTGGACATGCATAATATTTATTTATTAGCAAAATAATTACACGATATATCCCGGATATTATAATTTATACTTGTAAGGAATATCATAGTTTGTACTATGATTATTATCAAATAAAACCTTCTTTAAAAAAAGTTAGTATTATTCCTTCTAGTATAAAGTCTGATGCAAAGTCTGATATAAATTCTGATAAAAAGCATGTTAGCATAAACTCTGAAATTAAATCCGCTGCAAATGCTAACAAACTTAAAAAGGCCAAAGGATCCAAGCAAGTTTGGGTCCTTAAAACTAATCATTAGTGGTCTTTGTGATTGCAGGGCAACAGGAAAAACATCCTAGTTCTTGACAGTGGATGTTCAGGACATATGACTGGAATAAAGCCCTGCTATCAGACTTTGTGGAGAAAGCTGGCCCAGGGGTTTCTTATAGAGATGGCAACATGGGAAAAATCTGGGATATGGCAATATAAATCTTGGGAATGTCATCATTGAAACAGTAGCTCTTGTCTCACGACTTAAACACAATCTGCTAAGTGTGAGTCAAATATGTGACAGAGGTTATCATGTGGATTTCTGTGAAGAACATTGTGAAGTTGTAAGCAATTCTACAGGAAAAGTGGTTCTGAAAGGTTACAGGCATGGTAACATTTATGAAGCCAGAATTTCAACAAGTTCTGATGGTTCTGCGATCTGTCTGTTGAGTAGAGCATCAATTGAAGAAAGATGAAATTGGCACAAAAGACTCTCTCATTTAAATTTCAACAACATAAATGAGCTTGTAAAGAAAGATCTTGTGAGAGGACTTCCAAAATCAGTATTTGCTCCTGATGGCCTTTGTGATTCATGTCAAAAGACAAAACAAAGAAAATCTTCTTTCAAGAGCAAAACTGAATCCTCAATTCTTGAGCCTTATCATCTACTGGATGTTGATCTATTTGGTCCAATCAATGTCATGTCTATTGCAAAGAAGAAATATGCTATGGTTATAGTGGATGAGTTCACAAGATACACTTGGGTGAATATATTACACAAGAAGAATGAAACTGCATCTACTCTAACTGATCATGTCAGAAAGCTGGATAAATTGGTCAAAGATTCTCTTAAAATTATAAGAAGTGATAATGGCACTGAGTTCAAGAATTCAATCATAGAAGAGTTCTGCAAAGAGCATAGAATCAAACAGGAATTTTCTGCACCTGGAACTCCACAGCAAAATGGAGTTGTAGAAAGAAAGAACAGGACTCTCATTGAAGCTGCACGAACTATGCTTGATGAAGCAAAGCTACCAACCCACTTTTGGGCCGAAGCTGTGTAGACTGCTTGTTTTACACAGAATGCTACACTCATAAACAAGCATGGAAAAATACCATATGAGATGGTGAAGAAAAAATGCCAAATCTGAAATACTTTCATGTATTTGGTTGTAAGTGTTTTGTTCTTAAGACTCATCATGAACAACTGTCAAAATTTGATCTAAAAGCTGATGAAGGAATTTTTGTTAGATATCCACTTTCTATAAAAGCCTTCAGAGTGTACAATTTAAGAACAAGGGTTGTCATGGAATCTATCAATGTATCTTTTGATGAAAAGAAGATTACTGGACTTGAAGATTTCAATGATCATGATCAGCTGAGATTTGAAAATGAAGTTTTAAATTCTGATTCTGTAAATTCTGATGACTTAAACTATAATCCTGTAAGTTCTGACAGTATAAGTTCTAATGTCATTGAAACTGTGGTAACAACTCCAAAGGAAAATGCACCTGTCCAGGGGGAGCAAGCTGAAGATCCTACCACAACTCAAGACTTTCAAGAAGCATCAGAACCTGTCACTGGCTCTTCAAGTTCTGATTCATCAAGTTCTGATGAGCCAAATTCTGATAATTCTGGAAACTCTGATTCTTCTAATCCTGATGGATCCAACATAAATTCTGAAGTTTCAAAGAGCATAACTACAGGGGGAGCATCAGAAAATGCCGATGGAGACAGCATGGATCATGGGGGAGGATCCAGTTCTAGAGAACAACTTCCATCTGCAAGGAAGTGGACAAAATCACATGCACCTGACTTGATAATTGGAGATCCTGAAGCAGGTGTTAGAACTAGAACTGCAACATCAAATAAATGTCTCTATCATTCTTTTCTATCTCAGACTGAACCAAAGAAAATGGAAGAAGCTCTTCAAGATGTTGATTGGGTGCAAGCAATGCAGGAAGAGTTAAATGAATTTGAAAGAAATAAAGTCTGGACCCTAGTGCCAAGACCAAAGAACAGATCAATTGTTGGCACAAAATTGGTGTTCAGAAACAAAACTGACAGTGATGGCATAATTACAAGGAACAAAGTAAAGCTGGTTGCTAAAGGCTACTCTCAACAGGATGGTATTGATTATGATGAAACATTTGCACCAGTTGCTAGATTGGAAACCATAAGAATCTTTTTGGCATATGCTGCTCACAAAAAGTTTAAAGTCTTTCAAATGGATGTGAAAAGTGCTTTTCTCAATGAAGAATTGGAAGAAGATGTATAAATTGAACAACCTCCAGGATTTGAAGATCCAAAATTTCCAAATCATGTCTATAGATTAGACAAAGCCCTTATTGCCTTAAGCAAGCTCCAAGAGCATGGTATGAGACTTTAGCTCAATTTCTTCTGGAACGTGGATTTCACAGACGTACAATTGATAAAACTCTATTCTACCTCAACCATGGAAAGGACTTACTTTTTGTACAGATATATTTTGATGATATCATGTTTGGTTCTATAAATGCCAAGCTCTATGAAAGATTTGCAAAGCTAATGCAGTCAAGATATCAAATGAGTATGATGGGAGAACTTAGCTATTTCCTGGGACTTCAAGTCAAGCAAATTGAAGAAGGTACTTTTATCAATCAATCCAAGTACACCAGAAATTTACTGAAGAAATTTGGAATACAAGACTGTTCAACTGCATCCACTCCCATGGCCACTACAACCAAGTTAGATAAAGATACTGGTTCATCAGTAGATATTACTAACTACAGAGGTATGATTGGCTCTTTACTCTATTTAACTACAAGTAGACCTGATATCATGTATGCTACATGTCTTTGTGCAAGATTTCAGGCTGATCCAAGAGAACCTCATCTAATAGCTGTGAAAATAATTTTCAAGTACCTCAAGAGTACAGCTGATCTAGGATTGTGGTATCCTAGAGAATCATATTTTAAGCTAATAGGTTACTCAGATGCAGATTTTGCAAGATGCAAAATAGACAGGAAAAGCACTAGTGAAAGCTGCCAATTTCTTGGAGGCAGATTAGTTTCTTGGTTTAGCAAGAAACTGAAATCAACTTCCATATTAACTACAGAATATATTGTTGCAGGAAGCTGTTGTGCACAGATTCTTTGGATGAAGAATCAGTTACTGGATTATGGGTTAGAATTTTCTAAAATACCTATTTACTATGATAATCAAAGTGCTATTTCCATGACAGATAATCCATTTCAACACTCAATGACAAAGCACATCATCATTAGGTACCATTTCATAAGGGAACATGTGATGGAAGGTACAGTGGAATTGCATTTTGTTCCAACAGATCAACAACTAGAAGATATCTTCATAAAACCATTATGTGAAGCTACTTTTACAAGACTGGTAAATGAACTTGGAATGGTTTCAGGTTCTTTCTCTAAATCTGCTTAATTTTTGTTCTCATGCATCAGACTTTATGATCAGTGTTTACAAATTGTCTTATCTTTATGTAATCTGTGCTTAAATTGAAATACATTAAATGTTGATTGTTATATGAGTGGATCTATATACTCTGATAGTGATTTGAATATTCTATGACTATTCAATCCAATAAGGATTACTGTGCTAGATGCTGACCTAGTAGTCTTTAACATATTAGAAATCCCATATTTGAATTAGTTGTTTATGCGGAAATTCATTAACACAAGCAAATTCTGATTTTGAGCTTAGTCAAATTTACTTTGTGTATCTTATTACTAAGTCACAAACTAGATTCTTGCTTCTTATCTGTCAAATTCTGATGTCAGTAAATCTTAAGGATGAACTAAATGCTGATAAGCCTCACTTATCTAAAGAAAAGAAAAGAAAAGAAAATTAAAGTCAGGTACTCCTTTGAGATTTAGAATAAATATGTGGAAGGGAAGATCCAAGTGCATTGCTGATATTAAGTAATATGCATTAGAAAAACAAATAAATTTTTCTTGGTGACTTTTCACATTCTCTGATTACTGGAGAAATACTCTGATAATAGCATAAATTTTGATAGCAGTTGTGACTCACTTACACTGAGAAGCCACTGTGAAAAAGAATTTTAAAAGATGCATAAAATGAGCACAAACAGTTGAGGTGGACTTTTGCATAAATTTATCCTATAGTAGACTTCATTATTAATGACAGATTTTAAGCACTTTTCTTAGTTATGCCTTATTTCTAAGATGTACTTAAGTTTGTCAGACTTTAATCTTTATCTGATATTCTGCTAATGCACACACTCTCACTCCATATGAATAATAAAAATTAATGTGGTGATTAAGTTGTTTTTGACAAACAGTTAAGTGTCATTTGCATAAATTCTGAGGACAAGTTCTGATGAAAGTTCTGATGATTAAACTCTGAAGAAAGCAAGTCAGTATTTGTATGAAGAATCACAGAAACAAACATTCACTTTTTGAGTTGATAAGCCATGTTCTGATGACTGTTAAAATCTAATAATAGTCAAGTTCTGATATTAAATTCTGATGGAAACTCTGATGCTTACGTGGCATTATTCTTTACTTCACTTATTTATGGTAAATACTGAAACGGTCATATTTAATCAGAATATATTTAGATGAGATAAAAACAATCATAATCATTTGGGTTAGTGGTAAACATGATTGTCTTGAAAAACTGCATGTGCACAGTAATTGTTACTTATTTCACGTGCCCATTAACTCCTGCTTTATCTATTGACTGTTCACATATTGCCTAAATTATTACACATCGGTCTAGGGAGACGCTCATTAAGTTAACTCTATACTTAATCATTAATCAGTCCTCTAGTCCCTTGACATTCCATTGGTTATTTAACCAACATTTCATCTTAGACATATCATCTTTTATTCTCACACAAAATCATTCTCTCTCTTTTAATTCTCACTATTTTCATCCTTCATGAAAATGGTTCTTGTAAACATGTTTATGAACTATGAAAACTTCAACGTCGAGTTCAGTTGTGGTGACTGGGAACAGGAATGGCACATCACTGCCATTCCTGATGAGATATGGAACTTGGTTCCACAAGAGGTTCGGACAAATCTCTTGTTCTTTGAGATGGACTATCAACTCCATCCTGATCGCTTGGAAGAAGAACGGAGAGAGGCTCTTCTTCAGCAAGAACGGATCATCCGTCTTGCAGTGCTGGTTGTCAGCAGCAGGAGGAACTAATTGATAGCTTTCCTTCTTAGACTAAGGCTGTTAGTGTTCACCATCTTAGACTAGGATTATCTTGTAATCTTTTGCATGTAATCTACAAATTTCATAAAATGTACTCTTTTGATATTTTAATGAAATTTCTTTTGATTACAAGATTTAGTCTTTGTTTATCTCGCATATGTGCATGTGAATGTTCTCTTTGAAGCCTGTTAATCTTTACTTCATCTACTTGAACTGTATTTTTTGATAAATGTTTTGATTAAAATTGTGGTTACTAATAATTTGTGATGATTTCACAAACAAATGTTGAATTTGAAACGACATATCCTGACCTACACTTGAGAAAGTAGAAGCAATTGAGAAAGCTTAAGAGAAGCAACAGGCCCAAATCTCTGGGGTCCTGACTAATCAAGTTTCTCAACAGGCTCAATTGAATGATATTCAATCTTCAGTTGAATTTCTTCTCTCACTCCTACAATCAGATGATGCCAAAAAGGGGGAGAAGATAGTTAAGTCCAAATGCTCTAATGATCAAATACTGAAGAAGAAAGATGATGAAGCTGATGACCAGGGAAACCCTAGCAAGGGTAGAGGTCAAGTTTAAAGTAAAGGGCAGAGCAGCAAGGTTTCTTCAAGGAAACTAATTACTGATGCAAGCAGATCTTCTATTCAAAAGAAGACAAGTTCTGAAGCTGCTCAAACTCAAAATATGATAGCAAGTACTGAAACTCAAAATATGATATCAAGTCCTGATGAGCAAAGTCTGATGACAAAGCCTGATGTTCTGATACAAGTTGGAAGTCAAGATTCTCAAAGGTTTATGCAAACTCAGAAGCTCATGGGAAAGCAGACTACTGTCTACTACAAGGATACCGAGATTCAGACACTTTATGAGGAAATTGCTAGAAGATTATTTCTGAAGCATAATCCAGGAATGGATTTAGAAAATCTCAAGTAGGAAGAAGCTAGATTTAAAGCTGAAAAGAAAAATCTAAAGCTAAAAGCTTCTGTTGCAAAGAAATCTTCAAGGCCTAAGGTAAAAGGCATTGTGATCAAGGAGAAGTCAAAATACTGAGGCATCAAAGCCCAAAACAATATCACAATCTGAGATTGATCCCAAAGACAAAGGGAAAGGGAAAGTTTGATGAACCAACCAAGCCACTGGAGATGAAAATTCCTCAAATTCTGATAAAGCCAGTGTGCAAAATGGTTCAAGTTACTGATGACACTCTTGCTGAAGATAAAGATGTTCAAACTCTGAAGAAAAGGAAGATTTCTGAAGAATCAAAGACAACCTCTGACAAAGCTCAAGTTGTTCAGAGTGAAGAACAGCAAGCTATAACTGAAACAACAAGTTCTGATAAAGTTATCAAGATAACAACCTCTGACAGTGCTCAAGTTGATTTAGACAAAATGGAAGTAACTGATAAAAAGAAACTTCTGTGGAAAAATGTCAAACCATCAGAGATCCAAAGAAAAGTCAATTATTGTCTACTTTCATGACTATTGTATTAAATGCTAGAGAACCAAGAGACAGGGTTGGACAAGGTTCTGATGAAGCTAAGATTAAAACAGGAGTTGAAGTTGCTACTAGAGATCCATTTCTATTGACTGACAAACCTCTTGAAGATTTTACACAGAAACACCTTGATAAGGTTATCTCTGTTCAAGTGGTACTAGATGCTCATGACAAGCACAATGTCAAGGAAAATCTGATTCTATTTCTTGAAGATGGAAGGACATATCATATGTCAGAATCAGATGTGCTGAACAAATCACTGAAAGAACTTCAATTCTTTTATTACCTTTTAGAGGTAAAGTCTGATATTACCAGGAGATGGTCAAACTTCATATTAAAGACCATCAGAGATAAAGCAAGAATTTTTGGTTAAAGAGTTACAGAATTCATTCCTAATATTGTTGAAAATGATGGAAGTGAAACTCCAATGAAGAAGGATTATGCTAAGCTTGAAGTGTTACTGAATGAGAAATGTTTATGCTACAATGAAGATTCTTCTCATCCTAGGGTAATAAGACTGAATGATGGTTTAGAAAGAAACCATATCTCTGCTTTAAGGACTGTAATCTACCAGATTGGAAGTCGGAATGAAGAGATGAAGCAAGTCACGACTATACTCTCTCAAGTCCTGAGGATTAAAAAAGAAAAGCTGATATCAAGCTTTGTCAAGAATCATTATGGATTCAGATTGACTCAGTGAGATTGGTAAAAGCTACAAGGAATGTAAGTTGTAGTTAGTTATCTAGTTAAACTCTTATTTGCATTTGTACTTAAATGTTTTTGACATCAACGAATCTATTAACTTGTATATTTTGCATAATTTACAAGTTGGGGGAGATTGTTAGATATATTTGAGATGTCATGTCTAATATGATTCATGTTTAGTTTCATATCTTAACAAACAGGACATATCAGGACTTACTGAAATCAGGACTTACTGGAAGTCAGAACTTACTGGAAGTCAGAACTTAATATCATAACTTAAGGTCATATCAGAACCTAAGTGTTGGAAGACTTTCATATAAGGAAGGAAGCTGATTTACAGTAGAAGATCAAGACTAAAACAAAAGAAGATATGCATGGAAAGAGTTAGAAGACTGGAAGACTTGTAGAAGATATCTGATTGGTATATTTTAGGAGACAGAATTATATTCCATATCAGTTAGAAGTTATCTTGTAACTGTGTACTATATAAACACAGACTTAGGGTTTACACTATATGTGTTATCATTATCGAGAATATTATACATTATAACCTAGCAGCTCTTAGTGATATTTGTTCATCACTGAGAGAGAACAACAGTTCTTATTGTAACAGAGTTTATTCAATATACTTCATCTTTGTTACATACTTGTGTTAAATCGATTTGATTGTGAAAAACACTGTATTCAACCCCCTTCTACAGTGTTGTGTGACCTAACAATGAAACATTTGCTCCAGTTGCTAGATTAAAAGCCATAAGAATCTTTTTGGCTTATGTTGCTCACAAAAAGTTTAAAGTCTTTCAAATGGATGTGAAAAGTGTTTTTCTCAATGGAGAATTGGAATAAGAGGCATATGTTGAACAACCTCCAGGCTTTGTAGATCCAAAATTTCCAAATCATGTCTACAAGCTTGACAAAGCACTTTATGGCCTTAAGCAAGCTCCAAGAGCATGGTATGAGACTTTAGCTCAATTCCTTCTGGAAAGTGGATTTACCAGAGGCACAATTGACAAAACTCTGTTCTACCTCAACCATGGAAAGGACTTATTTTTGATACAAATATATGTTGATGATATCATCTTTGGTTCTACAAATGTCAAACTCTGTGAAAGGTTTGCAAATCTAATGCAGTCAAGATATCAAATGAGTATGATGGGAGAACTTAGCTATTTTCTGGGACTTCAAGTCAAGCAAAATGAAGAAGGTCTTTCATAAATCAATCCAAGTACACCAGAAATTTACTTAAGAAATTTGGAATGCAAGATTGTTCAACTGCATCCACTCCCATGGCCACTGCAACCAAGTTAGACAAAGATACTGGAGCATCAGTAGATATTACTAACTACAGAGGTATGATTGGCTCTTTACTCTATTTAATTGCAAGTAGACCTGATATCATGTATGCTACCCGTCTTTGTGAAAGATTTCAGGCTGATCCAAGAGAACCTCATCTAATAGCTGTGAAAAAAAAATTAAGTACCTCAAGGGTACAGCCGATCTAGGATTGTGGTATGCTAGAGAATCAGATTTTAAGCTAATAGGTTACTCAATTGCAGATTTTGCAGGATGCAAAATAGACAGGAAAAGCACTAGTGGAAGCTGCCAATTTCTTGGAGGCAGATTGGTTTCTTGGTTTAGTATGAAACAGAAATCAATTTTCACATCAACTGCAGAAGCAGAATATATTGCTGTAGGAAGCTGTTGTGCACAGATTCTTTGGATGAAAAATCAGTTACTGGACTATGGGTTAGAATTTCTAAAATACCCATTTACTGTGATAATCAAAGTGTTATTGCTATGAGAGGTAATTCAGTTCAACACTCAATGACAAAGCACATCAGCATTAGGTACCATTTCATAAGGGAACATGTGATGGAAGGTACAGTGGAATTGCATTTTGTTCCAACAAATCAACAACTAGCAGATATCTTCACAAAACCACTATGTGAAGCTACTTTTACAAGACTAGTAAATGAACCTAGAATGCTTTCAGGTTCTTTCTCAAAATCTGTTTAGTTTTTGTACTCATGCATCAGACTTTATGATCAGTGTTTACAGATTGTCTTATCTCCATGTAATCTGTGATTAAATTAAAATTTTTTAAATACTGATTGTTATCTGATGTAATCTATATACTCTGATAGTGTTTTGAATATTCTGTGACTATTCAATCCAATGAGGATTATTTGTTAAATGCTGACTTAGTAGTCTTTAACAAACTGTGTATCCCATGTTTGAATTAGTTGTTTATGTGAAAATCCATAACACAAGCAAACTCTGATTTTGATCTTAGTCAAATTTACTTTGTGTATCTTATTACTAAGTCTCAAACTAGATTTTTGCTTCTTATCTGTCAAATTCTGATGTCAGTAAATCTTAAGGATGAACTACATGCTTGATAAGCCTCACTTATTTAAAGAAAACAAAAGAAAAGAAAATTGAAGTCAGGTACTCCTTTGAGATCTAGAGTAAATATGTGAAAGGGAAGACCCAAGTGCATTTAAGTTATATGCATTAGAAAAGCAAATAAATTTTTTCTTGGTGTCTTTTCACATTCTCTGATTACTGGAGAAGTACTCTGATAATAGCATAAATTTTGATAGCAGTTGTGACTCATTTATACTGAGAAGCCACTGTAAAAAGAATGTCAAAAGATGCATAAAATGAGCACAAACAGTTGAGGAGGACTCTTACATAAATTTATTCTATAGTAGACTTCAATATTAAAGACATATTTTAAGCATTTTTCTTAGTTATGCCTTATTTCTAAGATATCTGAAGTTTATCAGACTTTAATCATTATCTGATCATTTGCAAATGCACACTCTCTCACTCCATATGAATGATGAAAATTATAGTGGTGATTAAGTTGTTTTTGACAAACAGTTAAGTATTATTTGCATAAATTCTGAGAACAAGTTCTGATGAAAGTTCAGATGATTAAACTCTGAAGAAACCAGTCAGTATTTGTGTGAAGAATCACAGAAATAAACATTCACTTTTTGAGTACAGAAGCCATGTTCTGATGACCGTTAAATTCTGATAATAGTCAAGTTCTGATGCAAATCCTGATGGAAACTCTGATGCTTACGTGGCATTAGTTAGTTACTTGGCTTATTTTTAGTATTTACTGTAACGGTTATATTTTGTCAAAATAAATATGTGAGATAAAAATAGTGATAATCATTTGGTTAATGGGTTGCGTGTTGGTTTTTGCATATGCATGTGTGCAATAATTACTGCTTATTTCCCGTGCCCACTAACTACTGCTTTGACTATTTACTGGATGACAGGTGTAAAGTGTCTATTTTACTTCCAAAAAGAGCCGTTGAGTGGAGAGAGTATAAATATTAGAGACAAAAGATTACCCAAATCTTTTACTTTCTCTCTTATTTCTTTTACTCTCTCTCTCTTTTACTCTCTATTTTCTGACGGACTTTCATACAGGCATTTTAAAAAACATCTTGTGAACACACAGTTTCTCATTTATTTCTTTACAGAAATGGCACCCAAAGATCTAATCTATGATGGAGCCAAGTTTGTTCCTAATAACTACATAGATATTCTTTCTAAGGATGAGGCTCCTTCAGAACTTCATTTCGTCCAAGACTTTCTTGCTCGAAGTGAAATAGGCTATGCACTGACCCAACCCTAGGTTCTCTCAGGCAAGCAGATTTTGGAGTTTTGGAGGACTGGTGTTTATGATGATGGTGGAAAAGCTGGCTCCCCAAGTATTATCTTTACAACAGGGGAGGATGAGCATGTGGTGACCTTGTCAACTGTTCGACAAGCACTACATTTGCCAGAAGATTGCACCTTCAATTCATCAGTTGAGGAGCCAGCTCTTCAACAAATGATGGAAAATCTAGGCTATGAAAAGTCTTTGGAAAAGCTGGGACAATTGAAGAGACCCCACATCATGAGGGAGTGGAGTTTTTTCTTTGACTGTATTACAAAAGCTTTTGCCAACAAGTGCTCAAACTTTGATGCCATACCCATAATGAGTCAGCAAATCGGGTATGCCCTTTTGAATCAAACACATTTTGACTATACAAGTGCTGTTTTAGGGTTTATTGGTGATAGGATGAAAGAAGATAGCAATATAGTCTATTTTGCTAGATTTTGTCAACTTATTTATAATTTTTGTTGTCCTGATTCACCACATAACTTTAGTGAGACAATTGAACCCTTTAAACTTCACAAAAGGGCTTTCACTGACTTATTATCTACTGATAATAAGAAGAATGTACTAAGACCCCTCCAAATTCCTCAATCAGTCAAACAGATCTTAGTAAATGCTGATCCTCACACATACAGTACCATATATCCTGATATAGCAGTAGTACAATCTCAACCTCCATCAGCACCTACAACAAATACTCAACCAACTCAATCCTCACAACTACAGCCATCCATCAGAACTTATTTCCAACCTGCACAATCCTCTAACCCACAACCATCTGCTACAACATCAAGACCCAAAGCTACAAGGGCAAAATTTGTTCCTAAATCTCCATCAAGGAGAAGAAGGATGATTATAAGGGATGAATCTGATGAAGAAGAGGAGCAAGTCCAGGTTCATGCATCAGAACCTGTGACAGTAGAAGCTGAAAATGTAATTTTTCAGAAGGAGGTAGCAGCTGAAAAAGATATTTCTCAGAAGGACACTGAAGCTGAGGATTCTAGAATTGCAAAGAGGAAAAGAACTTCAAGTTCTGATGTTGCTCAAGTAACTCCTCCACCATCCAAAAGATCAAAGAAGAAGAGAGCAGGAAGGCATATGGCACAACCTCTATCTGAGGATGCTCAAGAAGCTGAGGAAGGGGATCAGGAATCTCTGATCTCAACAGGACCAATAGTAATTTAAGCCTTTCCACCTCCATCACAATATAAAGACACTGTTCCAGACACAGTGATCACACCTCATGTCTCTCCTATCAAAGAACATGTTCAAGTTGAAGATTCAGGATTAAGTTCTGATATTGACCTTCATAGGCTGATCATTCCATCTGTCCTGTTTCTGGAAGCTCCACAAGGACAAGTGACAACTCCACCTGTTTCTCCACTCCATGCTGAAGTTCTAAATACTCCCATTCTGGATGTGGAAATGGATGATGTTGTACCAGAATCTCCAACAGCCACACACATACTTGTGTTGTCTGAAGATGAAGAGTATCTTGCAAGTTCTGGAGAGTCAGCTCCAGTTAACACACCAGCTCAAGTTCTTGGAAATGAGGCATTGATTAAAAAGTTTGTTGAACAAGATGCTCATGTTCCATGGGAAAAAACTCATAGAGGAGTTGAATGGACCAAGAAGTGGAATGAATCTGATTTTGTTCCAAGCTCCAAAGTTCTATCAGAACATATTGCTGAAGCTGATGAGTTGATGACAAACTCTGACTTTAAAGCTCAACTTAAAGTCACAGCTCTCAGTACTAAAAGCCTTCAAGGTCAACACTTCATTACTCATGCTACGGTTGATAAGCTCAATTGGATGAAATCCAATCTTCAGTAGTACTTCTTCTATCTTTACTCCTATCTAATGATGCCAAAAAGGGGGAGAAGGTAATGAAGTCCAAATGCTCAACTAGTCAAGTACTGAAGAAGAAGGATGACAAAGAAGATGACCAGGGAAACCCTAGCAAAGGAAAAGGTCAAGGGAAAAGCAGAAGGATGACAAAGAAGATGACCAGGGAAACCCTAGAAAGGGAAAAGTTTAAGGTCAAGGGCAAAGCAGCAAAGTTTCTTCAAGGAAACTAATTTCTGAGTCTAGCAAATCTTCTACACAAAAGAAGACAAGTTCTGAAGCTGTAGATTCTCAAACTCTGAAAGCAAGTTCTGATGATCAAAGTCTGATATCAAGTTCTGATCTTCTCATTCAAGGTGATAGTCAAGACTCTCAGAAGTTTTTGCAAACTCTGAAGCAAGGGAAGGGAGACTACAGTCTATTATAAAGATCCCAAGATTCAGACACTTGAGGAAGAAATTGCTAGAAGACTATTTCTCAAGCATAATCCTGGAATGGATTTAGAGACTTTAGATGAGGAAGAAGCTAGATTTGCAGCTGAGAAGACAAATCTTAAGTCTAAAGTTTCTGATGCAAAGAAACCTCCAAGGCCTAAGGCAAAAGGCATTGTGATCAAGGAAAGCTTTACGGCTTCAAAGCCCAAGACAAGATCACAAGTTGATCCCAAGGATAAAGGGAAAGGAAAGATTGATGAACCAACAAAGCCACAGGAGATGAAGATTCCTCATATCCTGGTGAAACCAGTGTGCAAAATGGTTCAAGCTTTTGATGATACAGCTGCTGAAGATGAAACTGTTGAAACTCTGAAAAGAAGGAAGATATCTGAAGAATCTAAGACAACCTCTGACAAAGCTCAAGTTGTTCAGAGTGAAGAACAGCAAGCTACAGAAGAAACAGCAAATTCTGATCAAGTCATCAAAACATCAACCTCTGACAGTGCTCAAGTTGATTTAAACAAATTGACAGTTACTGATAAGAGAAAACTCCTATGAAAGAATGTTAATCCATCAGATCCTAAGAAAAGCCAGCTACTATCTGATTTCATGATTGTTGGATTGAAAGTCAGAGAAGCAAGAGACAGAGTTGGATTAGGTTCTGAAGAAGCCAAGATCAAGACAGGAGTTGAACTACTTACAAGAGATCCATTCTTATTGACTGACAAACCTCTTGAAGAAGTTACACAGAAACACCTTGATGAAGCTGGATGCTCATGATAAAAGTAATGTCAAAGAAAAGCTGATTCTATTTCTTGAAGATGGAAGAACATACCAGATGTCAGAATCAGATGTGCTGAACAAATCTCTGAAAGAACTTCAATTCTTTCATTATCTTTTGGAGATAAAATCTGAGATTAATAGGAGATGGTCAAATTTCATAATGAAGACCATAAGGGATAAAGCAAGAATTTCTGGATCAAGGGTTAAAGAATTCATTCCAAATATAGTTGAAGATGATGGAAGCGAAATTCCCATGAAGAAGGATTCTGCTAAACTTGAAGTCATTCTGAAAAAGAAATGTATGTGTTATAATGAAGACTCATCCCATCCAAGAGTAATCAGACTTGGTGATGGTTTGGAAAGAAACCATATCTCAGCACTTAGGACTGCAATCTACCAGATTGGAAGTCAAGATGAAGAACTGAAGCAACTCAAAGCTACACTAGCTCAAATCCTGAGGAATGCAGAAGAGAAGCTGATATCAAACTTTGTCAAGAATCACTTTGGATTCAGATTGACTCAGTAAAATTGGTAAAAGCTACAAGGACTGTAAGTTGTAGTTAGTTGTCTAATTAAACTCTCATTGCATTTGTACTTAAATGTTTTTGACATCATCAAATCTATTAACTTGTATATTTTTCATAATTTACAAGTTGGGGGAGATTGTTAGATAGAGATTGTTAGATATATTTGAGATGTCATGTCTAATCTGTTGTGTTTAGTTTCAAAACTTAATATCAGGACTTACTGGAAATCAGAACTTACTGCAGTCAGAACTTATATCAGAACTTAAGGCCGTCAGGATTTATATCAGGACTTAAGCGCGGGTACTTCAGATAAGGAAAGCAGCTGATTTACACGAAAGGATCGTGACTAAAATAATAGAAGATATGCATGAAGGGTTAAAAGACTAGAAGACTTGTAGAAGATAATATCTTATTGATATATTTTAGGAGACAGAATTATATTCCATATCAATTAGAAGATATCTTGTAACTGTGTACTATATAAACACAGCTTAGGGTTTACACTATAAGTGTTATCATTCACGAGAAAGATTATACATTATAACCTAGCAGCTCTTAGTGATATTGTTCATCACTGAGAGAGAACAACTGTTCTATTATAACAGAGTTTATTGAATATACTTGATTAATGTTACGTACTTGTGTTAATAAATCGATTTGATTGTATAAACACTATATTCAACCCCCTTCTATAGTGTTGTGTGACCTAACAATCCCATCTTTCAAGAGTTTGTCTACTTCATCATTGATTATCTTATTTCTTTCTGCTGCAAACTTTCTCCTTTTCTGTTGGACGGGAGTTTAAGTTGGATCAACATTTAGCTTATGCGTTATCACGTCAAGGTCAATACCCGTGATGTTGTCATGTTCCATGCAAATGCATCCATCCTAGTTGTCAAGAACTCCACCAAGTTTGCTTCAATTGTTGGTGAGAGGTCTTCTCCTATCAGGACATTTTTGTCTCCCGTCTTCAAGTCGCCACAGCTAACTTCTCAGGTCCTATAATTGTGGCTACAGGCGCTTCATTCCCGTTGGGTTTGATGGTCGGCTTCAAACATGTCTTATAGCATTTTCGTGCCGTATTTTAGTCTCCTCGAATTTCTTGCGCACCCCATGGTGTTGGGAATTTGAGCACTTGATGATATGTTGACGGGACAACTTTCAAATTGTTAATCCAATGTCTTCCCATAATTATGTTATACGTGGAGTCAACATCAATTATGAAAAAAAATTCCAAGAGATTAACTGTTTGTGCATATGTAGGCAGCGAAATTTCTCCCATTGTACGTTTAGTCTATCCACTAAATCCCACCAATGTTGTCGTCTTCTTTATCATGTTATTTTCTGACATACCCATTATATCGTATATATAATTGGAGTAAGGGAGTTTGGATGGTACGGTAAGATGGTATGGTCGTCAAAATTGTAAATTCCTAATACTTATCACCTGAAAAAAAACAAACAAACACCAAAAAAACATAATACTTATCAACAGAAAAGAAACAAACAAACACCAAAAAACCATATATGTACTGGATTTGCAAGAAAATCCTAATCCCTATCAACCTAAAAAAAATAATACAAAAATCACAATAAACATCAAGTTGTAAAAAAAATTTAAAAAGTCACACCAAAATTCACCCAAATTTTTTTTATTAATTTTTTTTAATATAAAAAGTAGATAAACTAAATTAAAATTTACAATACTCACCATCTGAAATTAAAGAGTCAATAATATATAATTTTAATAAATTAAAAATTACAAAAAACATAAATTTAATGAGTAAAGCAAGTAAAGTAAATAAATCCAAATTAATACTAATGAAAATAATATTATCAACTTATTTATGAAAATTTATAAATTATTATATTTTCTATCATTATCTTAATATTGTATTATATCCTATACATAATTGGCGTAAAGTACAAAAATAAAAATTTGTTTGTATATGGTATAATAAATTTATTAAGTGAATATGTATAAATTTAATAATATTAAAATTAGAAAAATATGGAATTTTAAGTAAAAAACAATACAACAACTAAAAAAAAATTAATAAAATAAGTTTTAGCAACTAAATAGAGTTAGAGGTGCCATTTTATAATTTTTCTAAAAAAATAAATTAATTTAATTCAATATTAAAAGTTAAAATAAAATATTTTTAAGATATCCCGTGCATTGCGAACAGATTTCAAAAAGTTAAAGAAACAAACAAACAAATAAGAAGAACAAATACATAACAAAAAGAACTTAAAAATGTACAAATAAATTATATTAATTAATTTACACCAAATCTTACAACAAACAAATATTACATTAAAAAATAACTAAAAAGCAAAAAATAAATCAAAAAACATAGTAGGTGTGAAAACAGTATAAACAAAATTTTAAATGTTTTATTTACACATGCGTCATTAAAATTAAAAATTAATAAAAAGGATAATTTATATAATAAAAGTAATAGACACTCAAGAATTAATGTTTAATTGGAAGTCACACCAAAATTAACCCAAATTTTTTTATTAAAAATTTTTTAATATAAAAAATTAGACAAAGTAAATTAAAATTTACAATATTCACCATTTGAAAAATATAGTAAAAAATATAAAATTTTAATAAATTAAAAATTACAAAAAATATAAATTTTATGAGTAAATTAAATAAAGTAAATAAATCCAAATTAATACTAATAAACATAATATTATCAACTTATTTATGATAATTATAAATTCTCATATTTTCTATCATTATCTTAATATTGTATTATATCATATACATAATCGGTGTAAAGTACAAAAATAAAAATTTAATTATATATGGTATAATAAATTTATAGGTGAATATGTATAAATTTAATAATTTTAAAATTAGAAAGATATAAAATTTTAAGTAAAAAATAATACGACAACTAAAATAAAAAATTTAATATTAATAGAATAAGTTTTAGCAACTAAATAGAGTTAGAGATGTCATTTTATAATTTTTCCAAAAAAATAAATTAATTTAATTCAATATTAAAAGTTCATATAAAATATTTATAAGATATCACGTGCATTGCACGGGGATAAAGCTAGTTTGCTTTAACGTGCTTAACATCGTAATGTTGGCAGCAGTCCCGTTGTCCACCGAAATCCTCTTATCAAGAAATATACAACTGGAAGTGAGATGACAAGACCATCATGTTGTGGTTCTAGAATATTCCCCTTATCTGATTCGTCAAACATTAACGCTGGTAAATTATTGTTGTTAACTTCTGCTCGAGCAACTCGTATGTCCATCTCCCCAGCCACTTTTTTGGCTTGTGAATATGTTGACTCGCAAACTTCAAAACATCTTGCAATGAAATTTATCAATTAATGGTATGGTGGGGATGGTGGCTGTCACATTGGCGTTTTGCCATCTCTATTCGGTGACATTTCTCTCCTGACATGTGCGGCGTCATAAATTCAGTAAAGTAGCCCTTCTTAATCAAGAACTGTAACTCCTTTCGCAAAGCTACACAATCATAGGTTTTGTGTCCATAATCTGCATTGTAATCACACCATAGCTTAGAGTCTAGATTTTCCTTAGGTTTGTTGCTTTTCGCTGGCCGCTTGGCAATATCTCCCAACTTCGTGAACGTAACTATCATAACTATCATAACTATCATATTTTAGCTTGAGAAACCATAACTATCATATGTTTGTGGAAAATTGGGGTCTTTCCCCTAGTCTGTACGCTCTTCCTTTCGCCATTCATTACGTTCTCGCATGCTTTTTCTTTAGTAGGCCTTGAATAGGGTTTGTATTCCCTAGACCTTGGTGTCGTAATCTTTCTGGAAGGTCTATAGTACTTGTCATTATCTTCCCTCATGTCTTCTTCTAATCCTTCTTCTAATCTGACTTGTGCCATAGCCTTTGCTTGTACATCATCCATAGTCCTACATGGATACTTCATGAGTTCTTTATAAAGTGGTGATTCTCTTTCCAAGCCTATCCTGAATGCTTCAATAGCCGCAAGAATATCACAATTTGGTTATAGTCACATTTTCTCTATTGAATCGTGTCAAGTAATCACGTAATGGTTCTTTATGGCGTTGCACAATCTTGTAAAAACCACTTGTAATTTTCTCAAACAAACTACTGCTTGCAAACTGCATATTGAATGCATCTTCCAGATTGGCAAAAGTTTTAACGCTCCTGTTTGGAAATTAACGAACCATTGTAGAGCTGGTCCTACTAGTGTTGAACAAAACCCCCTACATATGCAAGCTTCTTTCAAGTTTCGTGTAATGAGCACTGTGAACATTCTTTATTTATACTGCGCTATGTGCTCCAATGAATCGTTGGTCCCAACGTATGGCCTCATTTGTGGCACGGTGAAGCGTTTTGGCATTTCCACCAAAGCAATATTGTCATCAAAAGGCGAATCTGCATAACTTGTAGGGGTCGCTTTTTCCAATGGCTTGGGGACGCCAGAGATCCTTTCGATCAATTCTCTTACCTCTTGTAACTCAATTTTAAACTTTCTGGAACATGATTACGAGACTTTGAACTCATATGTCGTGATCTTCTCTTGCCACGATACTCATCTCGTTCAAGGTAATCATCATAATGTCGTTCATCATGTCGTCACTCCGTGTCATCATTGTTATTTGTTGCATTCACAATCTCCTCTATTTCTATAACATCATCAGTAGTATCCTTTCTTGGTTCTTCATGTTGATCCCATTCTTCCGCGTCATCCGTGTTTGAACATATGACCACACTCGAAATCGTCTTCTTTGTCATTGTTTTTGTCTTTGATTTGGCCGTAATTATCTCCTTCTTCAGTGACTCATTCTCAGAACGCATTTTCTCCGCCTCTTCCTGTAGTTTCTTCAATGTTACAGTTATTTCTTTATTGATCTCTATCTCAGGTCCTTGGTTTATGGTTTCTATCTCCGGCTCGTTGCTTATCATTATAACGAATCAATCAAATCCTTAGCAAAATTCCCGCAGACAGCGTCAATTATTTTTACCAAAATTTGTAGGTTAATTGCTAAGGTTTAGCTTGATCAATTCGAACACCAAAACTAAAACGAACTAGAATAAGAAAGCAAATAACACGAGAATTTGGTGACGCGGAAAACCTATGAATAGGTAAAAGATTGTGTACCCAACCAAAAGAATTCACTATATTTGCTTGACAGGTGTGTGTTATAAGTGTGGATGATCATTTTGTCCCCCGACTATGGTACCAATTTAGTTCTTATCCCCTGCTCTCATTCTCTCTTAGCTCCTCTTTTCGTGCTCTTCTTATGAATTCATGCTCATTCACCTCTCCTCGTTTTTCGCTTGCAGGTAGTGCATTATGGAGACTCATTCTTGTTACTTAATATGTTCCTACAGGTTAGGATTGTTACAACACTTGTTCTTCATACATATCCCTTCTTCCCTATTGCTCTTGTCCAACTCCGATTCATCCCCTTTCGTTAGGCTCCCTCATGTCAAGACTTTCCTGATGCCTTCCTGTCATACCACATATGTTCATGTCTATGTAAAATTTGAGACATAACATTCACCTCTCTTGAATATTGTAAAACCTGTCCCCGCCTAAAGACTTCCAAATTTCGGAAGAATCGGTTAAATAAAGATAGCATCAGAGCTATAATGCTAGTCACAAGTTTCCACAGTTAATTATCTGAAATCTGCTCTTCCTCTTTCAGATAACACCTCTACGAAGTACAGAGACTAGAAAGTTTGAGGTGAGCATGAGAGAGTTGGTGTCTTAACTATCTTTTCTTTTAAAAAACATACTTCTACCGAATTTAATGCTTCTCACTAACAATAAGCGATTCTGTTCTACCATCCAGACTTCCACAAATGCTTTTAACATCCACATACATTATACTCCAGTGCTTAGCAAACCACAATACGGCTACTCATGGTATCACTCCGTCTTATTTGAAATAGCAAGTCACTAGCCCTTCCGGAGAACACTTGTTCACACATATTTTCAACAGGTAGATATGATCTTTAACTGAGGTCTTAAAAAGCAAAAATCAATAAACAATAAATTTGATAATCAATAGAATTAAAAAAAAATTGTCATCTTCAGCCAATTTAACTTGAAATACCCAGAATCATTATGTTGAGGAGACTTCACATTCATCCAGAGAAAAGAACTACCATTGATACTGGTTACGTCGAGAGCATTTTTTATGTCAAGCACTATGCGACACTAGGGGAATTTTGAATGCGTAGCAGCACTATGCAACACTAACATCAACAGCAACTGGCTGGGGGGGCGCTTCCCTCTGTGTCTTGCACCTAAAAACAAAAATGCCATCCATTAACAACATTCTTAAATTTCAGAGGAAGCAAATATTAAAATCCTGCTTGAAATCTTAGTTTGCTTCTCATGGTCGTTTTGTTTGAAATATATTGATTATTGCAAGCATTTTCCAACTTCCAATTTAAATGCCAACTCAAAGATTTTACTACTTGTTAACAGTGTTATCCTCCGGTTTGGAGAGAAGGAATGAAAAAAGTCAATTTGCTTGTAAAGATTAATGCAGGAAACATTTCATAGACAAAAAAGTACGGTTCCCCGGAAAGAGACAAGACTGAAGAAAACTATTTAGCGAGGAGGTTGCCGGTATGCAAACCTATTACACTCTGCTCGAGATGCATAGTTATGATTGTTGCAATTTGTGCACATCCAATCCCCGTCACGCCACTGTCTAGCTCTATAAAGGAACATAAAATAATAATTAGGAATTAAAGTTGCAATCATGCATAACAAACTTTTTAAAAGAAATTCATAGTATCTACAATCTACATACTATTAAGTGTACTGTGTTGCATGAACATGAAATCAAAAGACGAGTACAACCGTATTTTAGTCCTGTCGCACAGGTCAAAACGACATACCATTCGAACCTTATTGTTCTCATCCTCTTTTTTAGTATAGGCCGGCAACCGATTCGGTTAAACAGAGCAAACAAAACAGTCTCGCCAATAGTGTTAATTACTTGATCTGAAGAGGGCCCCGCATACACGGATTTAATTATTCCCGTAACTTTTTGGATGCGTTAATTGTGAATCTTTTCTTCTAACTATGGTTTGCTTCTAATTCCCAAAATTAATATAGTTAATGTTTGTTTATCCTCAAAAATATATTGCGGAAGCTATGCTTCTTTTGGTTAAGACCTAAGTGTTTGTAGTTCATATATATAGTTACATTTGCTTTTGGTTGAAATTGCAGAATTCCAATTGACAGGTTTGCTTTATATACTATTTTGAAATTGCACAAACACAAAACAATTTGTTTAACATCACAAGAATTTAGATATTCCAACATGTGGTTATCCACTAAATTTTACAAGGTTAGATACTGGGTTTAAAAGAATTATTTAATGTGGTACGGCAATAGAACCAATATTGTTTCAAGATTACGGTATTCAGCTAAAAAATTATAATTCAGCTCAGATGCTGAATACTTATTGCACGCCCTCTACTTTTTGGTTCACTCTATTTTCTAACCTAAATTTCACTCTTAGATAAACAGAAGAATGAATATTAAGTTGAATAATTACCCTTTCCCAAGGAGTGCAGGTGGCGTCACCAACGGTGGCAACTTAACATTTAATTGCAAATTTGGAGTCGCTGATGAGCTTCCTCCAGGATAAGGTGGATAGATGCCAGTTGTTTGACTAACACCAGAACTGGCATTCTGTTCAAATGATGGGTATGCTTGCGGCAGTCCAAAAGTCTGAGCATTCCAACACAAAAATGTTTAGGTCAAGGGCCAAAAAAATTAAGACTTACCTAGATAAGCTATTAAATTCAGACAGTGAAGCCAGAGATATCATCTTACATGTCCTGCATTTAGTCTTTTGTTATCCGAATCCTGAGCAATTTCTTCGGATGCTAAACGTTTTGTTCCAATAGCTTAAACAAGAAAATGGTAGAGAAAGAGTATCCGTCATTTATTGCACTCTTCCAACAATCTTAGGTGAATCTTAAGTTCAGTATATACATTTAGGAGCAGGAATTAAAAAATAGAGAATCCAAAATCACAAAAACGTCTAAGCCTAATCTGGACAAACTGCTTAATTCCTCGTTATATTACAAAAAGGAAACACCCTGCCCTAAAGTTTTAACAATAAAAGTAAGAATATGATGAGAAATTAAGGTAAAACATTTAACTCTACAGTTCGTGCTCATGAATTCTATTTAGGGAGGAAACCAGGTAAGAGGGAAGCAAATTATATTTTCCAGGAACTAGATTTTCTGACTAAATATTTTTTTATTTTTTGGTATTTTCTGAGATTATAAATAAGATAACAGAGATGATAGTGATGCAAGACAAGATTATAGAAACAAAGGTTTATTAAGCAAAAATGATAATAAGGTCTTAAGCGATCAATTATACGATTCTCAAGAATAAATAATCAAATATTATTCCCAAGAAAAATGTATAATCAAAGCTAAATAATAATGTGGGGGATTACATCACTTATATAGACTAGCGTTAAACCTAATGGACTAAGGCGCATAAACATTGCGGTTTTATTGTAAATAAACTACTTAGCTAATAAACTATTAACCCCGCATATAAAACATAGAGATTAATACATTATTTATCTCTACTCTAAACAAATATAAACTAACTAATAACATATAAATTAATTGGTTATATTCTTCCCTCATCATTCTCCCCTTGTTGGAGAAAACTCGACCACGAGTTTGGTAGAAGTCAAGAACCGTTCCAGCAGAATCTGTCCAGGTGTGTCCACTTTTCCCTGATCTCTATTCTTCTCTTCTTATTGCATATTTAAATAGAACCATTAGTCAGAGGTTGTGATTTGTGGTGATGAATAGATACATAATTAGGTTTTTGATTTAGGAATTAAGGTTTGTGTATAGGCCGGATCGGGTACGATTCAGGAATTGGGAATTTAGGTAATTAGGGTTCTGATTGGTGAATTAGGGCAGCGATTTGGTGGCTTTTCTGGTGGGTACAGCCGTGTTGTGCTTGTGGGTTATGGTGGTTGGAGGATAGGGTTGGTGGTAGATGCAGGCTGACCGAGGTGGATGAACAGTATACGCTGCGTGAACAGTAAACGGCAGAGGAGAACACTGAATTATGTGAAAAGTACGCAATAAACAGTAATAAATCAGGATTTAGGCTCTGATGCCAGTTGATGCAAGATCAGGGCCTGCTCAACAGTAAGGCAACAGTAAGGGAAAAATAAGCTGTCGCTTAGGACCCCAACCATAAAAGGGCCTCAAATTTTTAAAAAAAATTATTCATATATATTTAGATAATAATACTCGAAATTTTATTTATATTTATGGAAAAATTCAAATTAAATATATTGTACTTTCTAAAAAAGATATATAAGATTAAATATTAATAAAATATAAATTAGAGTAACTTTAAAACATGAGAGTTTGAAGAATCAAGTGATATTAATATTTTAAATGATATGTCTATAATATCAAGAATATATCAAATACAATAAAAAAAATTGTTTAAATATATAATATTTCTTTCTGTTTTTCAAAAGTTTACGTTATTATAAATAATGCAATTTATATCTTTTTGTGCAATATTACTCTTTTTAACATTCAATTAACTTATATGCTACAATAATATACAAATTAATTTGGTAATAAATAAAATGATGTATATTTTTTTGTAAGATGTCAAATTACCCTGTTATCATGTATAATTTTTTTATGAATAACTATCTTGTAATTACCTATAAATACACTATTTAAAAAAATATAAGAATAAGCATTACATTATAATTTATCATAAATAATACGTAAATTTATCTACCAAATAAAATAAAATATTTTTCATATTTAGGAAAAGGCCGCCTATTTAAAATTTGCTTAGGGCCTCAAATTTGGTTGAGACGGCCCTGTGCAGGACTAAGACAAGATTATAGAAACAAAGATTTATTACGCAAAAACAAAAATAAAGTCATAAGCGATGAATTATATGATTCAGCCGTGTTATGCTTGTGGGTTATGGTGGTTGGAGGATAGGGTTGGTGGTAGATGCAGGCTGACCAAGGTGGATGAACAGTATACGCTGCGTGAACAGTAAACGACAGAGGAAAACAATGAATTATGTGAAAAATACGCAAAAAACAGTAATAAATCAGGATTTAGGCTCTGATGCCAGTTGATGCAAGAGTTGATGCAAGACCTGGGCCGGCTCAACAGTACAGTAAGGCAACAATGTAAGGAAAAAATAAGCAGTCGCTTAGGACCCCAACCCTAAAAGGGCCTCAAATTTTTTTAAAAAAATATCCATATATACATATAGATAATAATACTCGAAATTTTTTTTATATTTATGAAAAAATTCAAATTAAATATATTGTACTTTCTAAAAAAGATATATAAGATTAAATATTAATAAAATATAAATTAGAGTAACTTTAAAACATGAAAGTTTGAAGAATCAAATGTTATTAATATTTTAAATGATATGTCTATAATATCAAGAATATATCAAATACAATAAAAAAAATTGTTTAAATATATAATATTTCTTTTTGTTTTTCAAAAGTTTACGTTATTATAAATAATGCAATTTATATCTTTTTGTGCTATATTACTCTTTTTAACATTCAATTAACTTGTATGCTACGATAATATACAAATTAATTTGGTAATATATAAAATGATGTACATTTTTTTGTAAGATGTCAAATTATCCTGTTATCATGTATATTTTTTTATGAATAACTATCGTGTAATTACCTATAAATACACTATTTAAAAAAAATATAAAAATAAGCATTACATTATAATTTATCATAAATAATACGTAAATTTATCTACCAAATAAAATAAAATATTTTTCATATTTAGGAAAAGGCCGCCTATTTAAAATTTGCTTAGGGCCTCAAATTTGGTTGAGACTTTGGTTGAGTCTGTTGCATACAAATTTATATAACTATACGTATATGTGTTTATATGAAACAGAGAAACAAGAGCTGATTAGTAATTAGATGACTTGCTGTTTATTTCATCAGCCTAATGCAGTTATGTCAGAAAATACAGTCCAACCAACGATCGATCCTATAAACCAGGACCACCTCCACCTGAACTCCTAGTTTATCTCTACTACTAACTTATGAATGGAACTCCTACAAACACTCCACACGACTCAGTCATGCAACCAACGGATACAAATAAACAAAACACAAACTAATTAAATTTATTACAAATTTGAGATTAAACCCAACAATTCCTCCCTTATTCTCAAACGTATTTCTGTAACTCCCTAACTCCCAGCAAGTTGCGCATCTTCTAAAACTTAATTGTTGCAAGAGCTTTTGTCAGCCCATGTGCTCGCTGTTGATTGCTACTGACATGCTTCACAATGACGTCTCCACGCTCTACACATTCTCTGATAAAATGAAATCGTATGTTGATATGTTTGCTTCTTCCATGGAACATAGGATTTTTGGCTAAGTCGATTGCTGACTTATTGTCAATAAACAATACTACTGGACCAAGTTTATCACTTGTAATGTGACTAAAGACATTCTTCATCCAAATTCCTTGACAAGCGGCTGCGGTGGTAGCCATGAATTCTGCTTCACAGGACGACAGAGCCACCACCCTTTGCTTCCGGGAAACCCATGATATTAAGCTCTCATTCAAGTAATAAGCCATGCCTCCTGTACCTCCGTCTATCATCTATAGTTCCTCCTATCAGAGTAGCTAGTGACTATATTGTTTCCGTTGTTCTGATTATAAATCAACCCAAACTGCAATGTTCCCTTGACATACCGGAGAATCCTCTTCACTGCATTCAAATGCAATGCAGTTGGACGTTCCATATAACGACTTACAATTCCGACAGAAAAAGCTATATTCGGTCGAGTGTTTACCAGATATCTTAACCCTCCTACTAAACTTTTCTACATTGTTGCATCAACTACACGCCCCCCTTCATCCTTAGAAATTGGCTCTTTTGGGTCCATCGGGTATTTGGTGGGATTGCAATCACCCATAACTGCCCTTTTCAGTAACTTTTCTGCATACCCCGACTGTTTTAACTCAATGTAACCAGTTTCCTGCTTCACCTCGATTCCCAGATAGTAGCTGAGCTTTCCCAGATCTGTCATGTCGAATTTCTTTCCCATTTGTTGCTTAAACTCTTCGATCTTCTGCACATCTACACCAGTGATCAAAATATCGTCTACATAGACGGCAATTATCAAACAATCTTTCCCTTTTCCCCTCGTATAAACAGAATTTTCATAAGGACAGCGCTTAAAACCCAAACTCCTCGGGCTGTGATTCAATTTTGCATACCAAGCACGCGGTGCTTGTTTTAAGCCATACAATGCTTTCACCAACTTGTAAACCAAGTGTTCCTTCCCACTGTTTCGAAACCTTCTGGCTAAGCAACAAACACATCTTCAGTAATTTCTCCATTCAAAAAAGCAGTTTTTACGTCTAAATGATGAACTTGCCATGAGTGTTTTGCTGATTGAGCTAACATTCGTACCGTCTCAAGACGAGTGACAGGAGCGAACACTTCCTCATAATCAATTCCATGCTCTTGAGCGTACCCTTTTGCTACCAAACGGGCCTTGTGCTTTACTACATTTCCAGCTACATCCTTTTTAAGTCTGAAAATCCATTTTAAACCAATTACTTTATGTCCTGCAGGTAACTCCATAAGTTTCCATGTACCATTTTTTTCGATTGAGTCGATTTCAGTCTCCATAGCCCTTTTCCAGTGTTTATCTTTCGAAGCCTCCTTGAAGTTTGCAGGTTCCTCTGTCCCCATTAGGTATAATTCTTCATCTAACACTACTTCTTCAGTGTCGTTATACACATCACTCAGCTTGCGAACTTTTAAAGGCTCAACACTATCATCATAATTATCACTGTCTAGCCTCGATACCGAGCTCGAAGAAACAGACACTTGTGTAGATGGAGTAATCTGTGATGAAGACGTATTTGTTGTACTTGAAGGAGTCCCAGGTTTATACTCCTCGCTGCTTTCTGAAGAGTATTGTCTGCTAGCTGCTGTTTTAAACATTCTGCTTTCATTCTCATCATCTACTTGATCAACAAGCGGAAAAATTACTTGGGAGTCGCCATCTTCCCTTTCATCTGACCACATCCAGCATTTTTCTTCCTCAAAAATTACGTCCTTGCTCACATATACCTTATTGTCTTTAGGGCTAAACAATCTATAACCCTTTGTACCGGGTTCCTTTCCCAGATTTATCACTGATATACTTCGATCATCTAGTTTCTTCATTCATTGGTTCGGTATCCTCATGTGACTCAGACAACCAAACACTCTAATATGAGATACATCTGGTTTGTCATTTGTCCAGGCCTCATAAGGCGTTACACTGGTTAGAGCTCTTGTTGGAAGTCTGTTGAGAACATAAAGAGCATGTCTCACAGCTTCTCCCCAGAGTTTAGCTGGTAACTCCTTTTCTTTCATCATGCTTCTGACCATTTCCATCATTGTTCTGTTTCTTCTCTCAACCACGCCGTTTTGTTGCGGTGTGTATGGTGCAGTGTAGTGTCGAGTTATTCCCATCTCCTTGCAATATTTCTCAAATTCAGCAGACATAGATTCGCCTCCCCTATCTGTTCTCAATACCTTGATCTTTCGACTATCTCCATTTTCAACCAGTGCCTTGAAACGTTTAAACTCTCCAAATGCTTCACCTTTGCTTTCAAGAAAATAGACCCACATAGCACGACTGTAGTCATCTACAAACAACAAAAAATATTTCTTACCAGATGCTGTTGCTAGAGTGATTGGTCCACATAGATCCGCATGCACAAGTTCGAGAGCTTTCTTTGCACTGAAACTTGAATAACCAGGTACTCTCTTCCTTGCTTGCTTTCCCACAAGACATCCAGTGCACACCACTCATGTGATTGAGTGATTTTTGGTAGACCTGGTACCATCCTTTCTTTAAACATTAATGCCAAGGCTTGGTAATTTACATGACCCATTCGTGAATGCCACAACTTTGACACTTGATCCACCTTTGTCATCAAACACTTCTAATTTTCTGTCTCAATAATCAACTTGTACAGTCGATTTTGTGATCTCTCGACCTTCATGAGAAGCCTTTCATTCTTATCGAAAATCCACATGTATTCTCCTCTAATCACAACTTTACTTCCCTCTTCTGTTAATTGTCCAATGCTAATAATATTACTTCGAAGACTAGGAATAAAATATACCTCGTTGAATACACGTTCATGACCATCCTTGCACTTCATAGCAATCGAGCCTCTACCTTTGATTTCCACGGTTGATCCATCCCCAAACTTCACCTGACCAGTGATTTGTTCATCAAGAATTTTGAACATCGATTTTTGCCCAGTCATATGATTACTGGCGCCAATATGTAAGTACCACAAATTGGATTCCACTTGGTTACTATCAATGTTGTTTGCCAATTTCGGTTTCACATCTCTCTCGTCTAATTGCAGCAACTCCTTCTTAGACTTGTCAAACTTCGCCAGTAATAAAGCTAGTTCATCATCTTCTATTTTGGCCAAATTGGATTCTTGCTTTTGTTCCTTTTGTCATCTAGGCTTGCGGCACTCTGCTGCAAAATGACCATACAAGCTGCAGTTGAAGCATCTAACCCGACTCTTGTCTCGTGCCTTCACAAATGGTGGTCCATCACTTGATCTGCTACTTCGTTTCAGCCATTCCTCCCGAGTAAACAGCAGCTTGCCTACACTAGCTTCTCTCTTTTGCCACTCTTCTTCTGTGAGCATCAGTTTACCCTCACTGGTCTCAACCTTTCCTTTAACTCGTTCCTCGTGAGCCTTTAACAAACCCACGGCTTCCTCTACTGTCATCACATCAAGATTCCCAAATTGCTCTATTGTAGAAGTTATCTGCAAGAATCTCGATGGTACAACCCTCAACATTTTCTTTACAACATATGACTACTGCATCTCCTCCCCAAGCGCTCGAATATTTGTAACTAGCCCGTTGAGTTTCATGTAGAAATCATCGAGTTGATCTGAATCCTTCATACACTGGGCTTCGAATTCTGCCTTTAAGGTCTGAACCCGCGCTTGTTTCACCTTCTCAGCTCCTTTGCAAAGCGTCTTTATTGCTTCTCAAGCTCCTTTTGCTGTTTTTTTCTCGCGATAGACAGCAACACGTCTTCAGGGATAGCATGATACAACATTGCCAACGCAATCTTATCTATCTTCACATCAACTGGCACCTTTGGGTCACTTGCCTCTACATCACCCCACACTCCTTGCGCCTCCATAATAACTGTCATCTTGAGAGCCCATGCAGTGTAATTACTTCTGGCCAGCATTGGATAACTCAACCCGAAGGATACTCCCTTCATCTTGTTTGTATCCACAGTTGACATATCTGAGTCTTAACTTGTACCCTAACAGCTCTGATACCAAAATTTTGCATCCAAATTTATATAACTATACGTATATGTGTTTATATCAAAAACAGAGAAACAAGAGCTGATTAGTAATTAGAAGACTTGCTTTTTATTTCATCAGGCTAATGCAGTTATATCAGAAAATACAGTCCAACTAACGATCCTATAAACCAGGACCACCTCCACCTGAACTCCTAGTTTATCTCTACTACTAACTTATGAATAGAACTCCTACAAAGACTCCACACGACTCAGTCATGCAACCAACGGATACAAATAAACAAAACACAAACTAATTAAATTTATTACAAGTTTGAGATTAAACCCCACAGAGACGGCCCTGTGCTGCTGGACTAAGACAAGATTATAGAAACAAAGATTGATTATGCAAAAACAAAAATAAAGTCTTAAGCAATGAATTATATGATTCAGCCGTGTTGTGCTTCTGGGTAATGGTGGTTGGAGGATAGGGTTGGTGGTAGATGCAGGTGACCAAGGTGGATGAACAGTATACGCTGCGTGAACAGTAAACGGCAGAGGAGAACAATGAATTATGTGAAAAGTACGCAATAAACAGTATTAAATCAGGATTTGGGCTCTGATGCAAGTTGATGCAAGACCAGGGTCGGCTCAACAGTAAGGCAACAGTAAGGGAAAAATAAGGTGTCACTTAGGACCCCAACCCTAAGAGGGCCTCAAATTTAAAAAAAAAATCATATATATATATTTAGATAATAATACTCGAAATTTTATTTATATTTATGAAAAATTTCAAATTAAATATATTGTACTTTTAAAAAAAAAATATAAGATTTAATATTAATAAAATATAAATTAGAATAACTTTAAAACATGAGAGTTTGAAGAATCAAATGATATTTATATTTTAAATGATATGTCTATAATATCAAGAATATATCAAATACAATAAAAAAATTGTTTAAAATATATAATATTTCTTTTTGTTTTTCAAAAGTTTACGTTATTATAAATAATGCAATTTATATCTTTTTGTTCTATAATACTCTTTTTAACATTCAATTAACTTATATGCTACAATAATATACAAATTAAGTTGGTAATAAATAAAATGATGTATATTTTTTTGTAGGATGTCAAATTATCCTGTTATCATGTATATTTTTTTATGAATAACTATCTTGTAATTACCTACAAATACACTATTTTGAAAAATATAAAAATAGTCATTACATTATAATTTATCATAAATAATACGTAAATTTATCTACCAAATAAAATAAAATATTTTTCATATTTAGGAAAAGGCGGCCTATTTAAAATTTGCATTGAACCTCAAATTTGGTTGAGACGGCCCTGTGCAGTACAAAATTATAGAAATAAAGATTTATTACGCAAAAACAATAATAAAGTCTTATTCAGCAGTGTTATGCTTGTGGGTTATGGTGGTTGGAGGATAGGGTTGGTGGTAGATGCAGGCTGACCAAGACGAATAGTATACGCTGCGTGAACAGCAAACGGCATAGGAGAACACTGAATTATGTGAAAAGTACGCAATAAACAGTAATAAATCAGGATTTAGGCTCTGATGCCAGTTGATGCAAGACCAGGGCCGGCTCAACAGTAAGGCAACAGTAAGGGTAAAATAAGCTGTCGCTTAGGACACCAACCCTAAAAGGGCCTCAAATTTTTTAAAAATATTATTCATATATATTAAGATAATAATACTCGAAATTTTATTTATATTTATGAAAAAATTCAAATTAAATATATTGTACTTTCTAAAAAAGATATATAAGATTAAATATTAATAAAATATAAATTAGATTAACTTTAAAACATGAGAGTTTGAAGAATCAAATGATATTAAAAATATAAATGATATTTCTATAATATCAAAAATATATCAAATACAATAAAAAAAATTGTTTAAATATATATTACTTCTTTTTGTTTTTCAAAAGTTTACGTTATTATAAATAATGCAATTTATATCTTTTTGTGCTATATTACTCTTTTTAACATTCAATTAACTTGTACGCCACAATAATATACAAATTAATTTGGTAATAAATAAAATGATGTATATTATTCTGTAAGATGTAAAGATATCCTGTTATCATGTATATTTCTTTATGAATAACTATCTTGTAATTACCTATAAATACACTATTTAAAAAAATATAAAAATAAGCATTACATTATAATTTATCATAAATAATATGTAAATTTATCTACCAAATAAAATAAAATATTTTTCATATTTAGGAACAGGCCGCCTATATAAAATTTACTTAGGGCCTCAAATTTGGTTGAGACGGCCCTGTGCAGGACAAGATTATGGAAACAAAGATTTATTACGCAAAAACAATAATAAAGTCTTAAGCGATGAATTATATGATTCGAAAGAATAAATAATCAATATTATTCCCACGAAAAATGTATAATCAAAGCTAAGTAATAATGTGGGGGATTACATTACTTATATAGACCATAGACCCTAGTATTAAACCTAATGGACTAAGGCCCATAAATATTTGGGCTTTATTGTAAATAAACTACTTAATTAATAAACTCCTAACCCCACGTATAAAACATATATATACATTATTTATCTATACTCTAAACAAATATAAACTAATTAATAACATATAAATTAATTGGTTATTGTCGTTCCTCATCAAATTGTATAGAAATTATAGAGATAGAAATAGAGTCGTTTTAGCAGAAATTTCGTGTAACAGAGAATTAGAGAGAGATTCAAAGATATATTGTAAAAAAATGATATTTTTAAAGAGTTAAATATGTCAAGAAACTAGAAAAATGCAAGAGAGAGGGAGACAGATTGGTGGAACTAAAGTCCAATTTTCATATCTTCCTTGAGCATAAACTATAAATACAAACAAGTCTTTCTATATATAGCCTATCACACGAACTTAGCATAGGACACAAATACCCTTACAATTTCTATTACCCAATACTAGTATACACTATTATGATGCAGGATCTTTATATTCAGCTCTTTGAACTCTTATACAGAATAGCTCAAAAGTAAATTATGGAACACTAAGTGAACATGAACAAAATTATATGGAAAGAAAGAGAGAATAACTAGGCCTCACGCCTAGATTACTTAGGTCTCACACCCAAGGAAATTAATAAACTTAATTCATTCAACTCTGCCTTGGACAAATAGAGTACAAAAATTTATAATAATCTTTGGAACATTCTAGCTAGATAACATTTAATGTAGGGGACTTTCAAACTCCTAAGAGACTTCGAGACTTGTTTGACTCTAATAAGACTTTATGACTCCTTACAATGAACTTAATTATTTTCTGGAAGCTTCTTCTGCCTTCTTGCATATATTTTTCCATACCTCCTTGAATTTGCATCATTTCCACCCGGCTTGGAAAAACTCGACTCCGACGAGTTAAACGAGTGATACTTATTATAAAGATCAAGATCTAAACGTTAAAATTCTTCATCGGAAATCCATGTACAATCAGACCACGGTTTATCCTTCCATTTGACCAAATATTTCTGATAACCACCATTTCGAGTAGAAACAATAGTTGTATCCACTATATCTTCAATCTCATCACGGACATTTGAAGCAGGTGGCAAGCGAAGTGGAGCAATAGATTTTGAAGAGTCACTATGTCCATGATAAATGGTTAAGTCTTCAATATTGAAGATTTTACTAATTCCCATGTCAGCTAGAAGATCTAGAACGTAAGCATTTGAATTAATTTTATGACTGATCGTATATGGTCCAACACATCGGTACTGCAGCTTCTTGAACTTGCTATTTGGAAAACGTTCAGGTCGGATGCGCACCATAATTTTATGACTGATCGTATATGGTCCAAATCTGCTTGAGTTTTGTATTTAGCATTACTTGCAGAAATTTTGTGACGATCGGCATGAATTTGCTGAATATGTTCAGCAAAAGCTTTTGCATCTGCACTATGATGGGCAAATATAGGTAAAGGGGTCAAATCAATTGGTTTCTTAGGCTAGATACCTAACAGAATCTCAAAAGGACTGCGGCCAGTAGTTCGGTTGACAGAACCGTTGTATTCGAACTCGATCATTGCCAAAATCTGATCCCGAGTTGTAAGTTTATCTTCAACCAAACAACGTAGTAAATTCCCCAAATTCCTATTAACAACTTCTGTCTGCCCGAGAGTGATAGGCAGAAGAAAATTTCAACTGTGTATTCATTAATTTCCACAAGGTTCGCCAGAAATAACTAGTAAATTTCACATCCCGGTCTGACACTATAGTCTTTGGCTGCCCGTGAAGTCGAACTACCTCCTTAAAAAATAACTTTGCAATGTGGACTGCGTCTAGTGTCTTTGAACAAGGGATAAAATGCGCCATCTTTGAGAATCGGTCTACAACCACGAAGATTGAGCCATGTCCTCAAGTTGTTTTTGGTAAGCCAAGTATGAAATCCATGCTTAAGTCTTGCCAAGACTTGTGAGGAGTCGAAAGAGGCATATATAATCCTAAATTATTATTTGTTCCTTTGGCCATTTGACAAATGCGACACTGAGATGAGAAACAGCAACAGCCACGTCATGTTTTAAACGTGGCCAAAAAAATCTTTCAACCATGGCAGCTGTTTTGTCCCTTCCAAAATGACCACGGCCATGTAATTCCCAAATAATTTGTTCACGAACTGAAGTAAATGGTAGACAAAGACGATGCCCTTTGAATAAATAACCATCTCGTAAAGAGAAAGTAGAATGAACCCGTTGTGCGGTAGTCATGCTAGAATAAACCTTTGAAAATCTTTACATGACAGATAGTCCTCCTTAAGCCTTTCAAAACCCACCACCTTGACAGATAATGTATTCATAACATAAATTACCCGACTAAGAGCATCGGCTGCTTTATTCTACACCCCAACCTTATGTTTTATAACAAAAGCATATTCTTGTAAGAACTATATCCACTTCCCATGCTTCTAGTTTAGCTTCTATTGACTGTTAAGATGCTTAAGAGCATGATCAGAATATAGCACAAACTCTTTATGAATAAGATAGTGACGCCAATATCGAAGTGCTTGTACTAATGCATAAATTCTTTCTCGTAGGTAGTATATTTCAGCTTAGCTTCATTAAGCTTTTCACTAAAATATGCTACCGGATGTCCTTCTTGGCTGAGTACTACTCCAATTCCTACACGTGAAGCATCACATGCAACTTCGAACACCTTTGTAAAATCTGACAGCCTTAGAACTGGAGCTTGAGTCATGCACTCCTTAATCTTTGCAAATGCGTTAGAAGCTGCCAATGTCCACTTGAATTGCCCTTTCTTTATACAATCTGTAATTGGAGCCATAATTTTTAATAAAACGCCGATAAAAGGTTGCCAATCTATGAAAACTCATAGCCTCGTGTAATGATTGTGGTAATGGCCAATTAATGTTAGCTGCCACTTTCTCGGTATCTGCTGCCACACCTTCAGAAGTTACAATAAATCCCAAAAATACAATATTGGATGTCATGAAAGAACACTTTTTCATGTTGATGTAGAGTTTCTCTTGTCGTAGAACTCTAAGAACTCGTCTTAAATGAGAGAGATGCTCCTCCTTGGTCTTGCTGTATATTAAAATATCGTCAAAATATACGACCACAAACTTACCAATAAAGGCTGAAATATTTGGGTCATTATCCTCGTAAATGTGCTAGGGGCATTACATAACCCCAATGGCAAGACCAGCCATTCATAAAGGCCATCTTTGGTTTTAAATGCAGCCTTCCATTCATCTCCGAGCCGAATCCATATTTGATGGTAACCACTTCTTAGATCCACCTTTGTAAATATTGTGAAACCTGTCATCATATCAAGCAAGTCATCGAGCCGTGGTATTGGAAAACGATACTTAACAGTAATTTTGTTAATTGCACGGCTATCTATACACATGCGCCAACTTCCATCCTTCTTGGTGTTAAAAGAGTCGGAACCGCACATGGACTTAGGCTTTCTCTAATGAATCCTTTTGACAAGAGTCCTTCCATCTGCTTCTTTAATTTAGCGTGTTCAGAGGGATTCATTCGGTAGGCTGGAAGATTCGGAAGTTGAGCTCCTGGGACAAGATCAATTGCATGTTGTATCTCGCACATCGGAGGTAAAGCATCAGGTAGTTCGTCGGGAGCAATATCAGAGAAGTCTTGCAACAATGTTTTAATTTCATCGGGTAATTTCTTTGTTGTTGAGTCCTCATTCTGATTTACTCGCTTGATCACCATTCCATAGATAACTCCAGTTTCATTGCTTTCGCACAAGAATTTCTTCTTTGTTAGAAACTGTAGGACCTTTTTTCCCGTTTAAATGGCTGATCTGATTTATTAACTGCAGAATTTAAGTCAAGTAACTTCTGATCTGTTGTAATTTCTGAAGCTTTTGGCCTGATTTTCTTCATTTTCTTCATTTCCTCGGAACTTTTAGGATAAAGTGTAATTTTATTACCTTCCCAGAAAAAATGAAAGGTATTCTCCTTGCCACAATGATATACATTATAATCGAATAACCATGGACGTCCAAGTAAAATGTGCGTCACATTCATAGGAACAACATCACAATGAATAGAATCTTTGTAACGACCACACGTTATTGGAACTAGGCAGCGTTTACTTACCGGAATGAATGTATTATCGATCCAAGCAACATTATAGGGCTGAGGATGTGGCTCTGTAGGAAGTTTTAGTCGTTCAACTGCCAAGGCTGAAATTACATTCATGCAGCTTCCGCTATCAATCACCAGCTTAAGTAACTCATTTTTACAAGTTACTAGTGTTTGAAATATTGTCGTCCTCCTCCAATCCGCTTCCTTAACTTTTGGAGCAGCAAGTATGCGTCGAACAACCATATTCAAAGAGTTCTCCTCGTCAGAATCAGCCAAGTCATCGGCATTGAATTGAGGAGTTTCTTTACCATCTTCGTTTTCAGCCATTTCATTTTCTTTTGGCTCTTCTTCTGAAACACCAATATACAGATTGTTCATGGTGGGACATTGATAAGCTTTATGTCACTTGCCTTCACATCTGAAACACCGATCACTATTGTCCACACCCTTTCCTCTCCCTCCTTTCTTATTTGTAGTGTATTGTGGCTTCGATACAGGGCTGGTGACATTAAACTTTCCCGTTACTGCCTCTTTCATTTGAGCAGAACCTTTAAGAGTCGTCATATTCAAATATTCCTCCAGTCAAGTGCACTTTGGAAAGCATTTTCCACGCTATACGGAGTGTATCTCAGCATTTCCTTTCTAATTTCAAATCTAAGACCAGATTTAAATCTTGCCAAGCTATGGCGCGAATCTTCAACAATCTGACTTTTTGTTTTTAATTCATCGAACTTTTCAATGTACTTTGCTATCGTCATCATTCCTTGCTTCAAATTTACAAGTTGTTCACAGTGCAAATCATCGTAATTTTGCGGCATGTATTTTTCCCGCAGCCTTGCCTTCGTCTCCTGCCAGGTCACTATTGGAGGTAGCCCCAATCTCCGCATGTCTGCTTCAACACCATTCCACCAGACCTTTGCATGATTAACCAACTTCATTTTGGCGAACCTCACACGTCGCTCCTCAGACATGTCGTACCAGTCAAAGTATTCTTCAATTGCAGAAATCCAATCGACAAAGTTTGTTGGGTTAAATCTTCTGTCAAAGTCTGGTACATCAATTCTCACCTTCCTTGTGATATCCCCAGCTGTGTCATAAGGGGCATACGGGCCTCTGTTGAAGTTTCCAGGCACATTAAACATGAGTGGCCGTTGCATCCATGGAAGTTCATTATTCAGTGGTTCCCGCCTTGCATTTTCTTCTTCGTTTGGCTGTTCGTTTCCGCCATTGTTTGCACCAGAAGACTCTCCTTCAGGAGAATCCACAGTTGGATTTGACTTTGTTTCAATCTGCTTAACTCTGGTATCAATGTTTTCAATCCGTTGATTTAAAACATTAAGACTTTCCATCATTTGTATCAGCACCTGATCTCGTTCGTTCAGCATCTGTAAGTCGACCTCGGAATGAACCTCCCGTGCGTGTCGTCATAGCGCTGCCTTGCTCTGATGCCAATCTGATGCAGGATCTTTATATTCAGCGCTTTGAACTCTTATAGAGAATAACTAGGCCTCACACCTAGATTACTTAGGCCTCACACCTAGATTACTTAGGTCTCACACCCAAGGAAATTAATAAACTTAATTCATTCAACTCTGCCTTAGACAAATAGAGTACAAGAATTTATAGTAATCTTTTTAACATTCTAGCTAGATAACATGTAGGGGACTTTCAAACTCCTAAGAGACTTCTAGACTTGTTTGACTCTGTTAAGACTTTATGACACCTTACAATAAACTTAATTATTTTCTGGAAGCTTCTTCTGCCTTCTTGCATATATTTTTCCATACCTCCTTGAATTTGCATCATACTACTAAGCTGAGTCCTAACATACATACTTACATCCCATCATTTACACTTCAAAAGAGGGATGCAAGAAAGTGGGAAGAAAACAAAAAACTTGTATAACAAATATATCCTTAATATGCAAATGACAATTTTTTAACTAAAAACAACAAAACTGAACTCAATACTCATTTATTTGCTTTCTTTCCGACTCGTAAGCACTTAAATGTAGTTTCACTCTATATTATTCAACACGGCAACAAGCGAGTAAGATGCGTTCTATTCGAGTTCATTGACTTCCTATAACATTTTATAGGCTTTTCTCCATAAAAAAACTCGGAAGCAGAGCATGAATGAACAATATCTAGTGATGTATGTTTAGTATACAAGTAGAGAGAAGTTTTACATGATTTAAAATCATACATAAATTTGTTTTCCACGCAATACATATGAATGCTCAAGACCATTATGACCAAATTTCTTAATTCCTCATATTTTATCAACAGTACATGTAGCATCTGATCAGAATTCGAGAGATTAAACAAAAGAAAAAGATTTTACCAGCAACACCAAATGAAAGTTCTTAATTAAAAATAATCTATAAACGGGGACGGAACTAGAAATTTTTCTGGGGGGCAAACATATAACGTTATATATAACAATGATATCATAATATATTTCTGAAAGTTGCACGACATATTACTTCATAGAGAATAAGAGATGAAATGGGTTTGCTCTTAATATTCTCTTATTTTATTTTGATGAAGTCTCACAATTGACCAAATGAAGATTCTTATTGAAAAAAAAAATCTATAGACTAAACATTGTGGGTGCACTGCATGATAAAAGAATGTCCTTACAATGGAAATTTCAAGCATACAAACATCAGGATCTATTCTGTTTAGTCATTAGATGAAAAGGAGGTACAAATGTACCTGGAGGCATAGAAGCATCGCATTTCTTACACTGCAATTTACAACAATGCATGATTAATACAAGCCAGGTTCTATAAAGAAACAACAATTTTTTTCAACTGGGAGCTTAAAATCACTAACTCGCTTTATAATACCTGGAGACGGGAAGAATAATTGTGAAATCCACATTTGCAGATCCAGTCACCGTTTCTCCAACCTTTCTGAACCATCAATTGATTTCCTTGGTTTGCATATGAAATCCCATTATTAGGGATCCCACCTAATGGCCATGTAGGAACAGGTTGAACAGCTGGCTGAACTCCATAATTATTAGTGTCTCTTAAAGGCCACCCAGAAGTTAAAGGTAGTGAGTGTTGAGGGGCTGCATTCCCAAAATATCCCAAATTTATCCTTTGTGCGTGCAGTCCTGGTACCCTAGCAAAATAATGTGGATGAGTTGGCAGAGAAGCTGCAGAGATTGCAACTGCTGGCACAGCTGCTACTTCCTTCGGTTGTCCACACTTCTTGCACTTTTCTCTTGAGGCATAATTGTTGTTAGTGCAACCTATTGATCCATCGGCACACACACCCAACCCACATGCAGCCAGCGATAGGAAATGACCAAGAATACGCACACCAAAGAATATGCAACACAAAAGACCAACCCAATTGACAGCAGTCTTTAAATCCAAATTTCATAATACAGTACATTTACAAATATGGATACCTAATTCAACTCTAATCACTTTATAACATCGACAGATTTTACAACTAATTTGATAGGGCAGAACCATGTCCTTAATGATTACTCCAACACTTGTACAATACTACAAGCAAATATTTCGGACATAGCGACTAGTCAATTTGGCGGTATAAATTATTAGAACTCCAAATATCAGATAATTATGAGCCAATTAAAGATATTTGTTTTTAAAAGAAGATGTCATGTTTTGGAAGTTAATAATTGCCTACGTTGAGCAACGAGATAACACGCATATGTATACATGTGTTACCGTAACTCTGTAACACTCAAATTTCCAGTTAAGGTCCTTCACTACCATTATCTACTCTCTCATCCCAATCCAAATTCTTTATCTAAATTAGAAGTTAGGTTCTCGACTTGAGAAGTTCCATGACTACATTTGATACGCTTCTAGGTAAGGAGAAAAAAAAGCTATTATATTATACCCCGTTCTTGGTTTAAATTAACAGGCCTATTTTATGTATTCATTCTAAGCTACATATTATCATATTTAACTCGATAGCTGTTTCTTAATTTCAACTACAAAGTCATTTTACACTACATGGTCATTTAAAATTGTCAATTTATGATTGGAAGTATAACCCCGGTTTGATAATTTAATCCTTGTGCACTCCATAATCAAATAATCTTGACATTGCAACCAATTATAGCTCAAGATCACAAGTTTAAACCCTAGCAAACTCCCTAAATTCAGGATAAGTAGTAGAGGTCAGCATTAAAAATATTAGAAATAAAAACCCCACAAGGCACCGAGAGAGAGAGAGAGAGAGGAGAGATGCATACCAGAACAGATCCAATCACCAATACGAGGAAGCCATTTAGAATCAGCAGGGGTTTTGTGGTCAACGAGAAAGCGAGGTTGTTTACATCTATTACAATAAGATCTGAAAGCATAGTTTCTGTTTGCACATCCACTGCACTCCCAATCGCCTTCTCTTCCTTCTCCTCCTTTCATATGTACTGTATGTTTCTGTGTGTGCCACTTCCGTTCTTTCTTGTGGTGTCGTCACGTCAAGATTCAGACATTGGTCTTATGATAAACATTCAACTTTTGTTGATAAAGGGTTTCTAGGGCTTCGCTTGCTGGGCCACCCCACATTTTTTTCAGGCCCTCCGTGAATAACCCTATCAAATAGTGCAATTTTTTTTTCTTTTTCCAAGCCCAAATCATTTCATTTATAAAATTTCAAATAGTACAAATCCGAAAAGAGTAAAGGAATTTGCTGATTTCTTTTTCATAAAAGTTTATCCTCTAAACCAAAAATAAGCTTAACTAATTTATGGGCAATAATAAATATAAATTATGACAGATTTCCCAAAATTTTAGACAATAATGACTTTACATCAAAAAATAGAAAACCATTTACATCCTTATAATCATCAAAACAATCAAACAAGCTATAGTATAGTACAAAGGAAACTATACACTTCGATAATAATGCAAGTTCCTACCTCTAAATTAATCCACCCATAATTGTAAAAATATTAAAATTTGAAAATTGATGTTGAAACCGACAAAGGTATACTTGAACATATGTGAAGAAATTCCCGGTAAGAAACCATTCCTTCAAGCAGCGATATCAATTGAGATGAACCTGGTTCATCAAACAAAATCAACTTAAACCTCCATACATAATTTAATTCAAGAAATTTTCTATAGTTAAGAATTTTTACAGTTCAATAAAAGACAAAAATTCAATCAAAAAGGTCCCTTTTGCTAGACACATACTTTACATTTAATTATTAAAAGGGCATCACTAATATTAGATTACTGTTGTAATATCCTAGCTATAAAAGAACAACCGGAGAGCTACTAAATTTAACAGAAGGAGGTAAGAAGCTGAGCATAGAAAGAAAGCTCGGGTGCATCTTTCTTCATTACCGAGTGTGGCTATTTATAGCCAATGTGAATTTGCAAGAAGCCAAGAACATTAAATGCATACACAAATTCTACTCCTATAAATCATAGCCCTACTATTTGATTCATTGACCACATGCATGGCAATCACTATATTACAACACTCCCCTTTGATTGTCATGATAGTGTGGATCATCAATTGCCTCGTTAAAACCTTGTCAAAGAAAAACCCAGTGGGATAAAAACTTTAACGAAGGAAAAAGAGTACAATCTCCCCTTGGAAGAAAACATCAATCACTGGAATTTTGTTGCAGCATATTCTTGAGTCGACGCATTCCAATGTTATGTCGCAGCTTTGCAAAGGTTGAATTTGGTAATGATTTTGTGAATAAATCTGCAAGGTTGTCACATGATTGAATTTGTTGTACATCAATTTCTCCATTCTTTTGAAGCTCATGAGTATAGAAGAATTTTGGTGAAATGTGCTTCGTCCTGTCTCCTTTGATGTATCCCTCTTTGAGTTGATCAATGCATGCAGTGTTATCCTCAAACATAACAGTAGGACTTCTCGTGATGTCCGGCAATCCACATGATTCTTGAATGTTCTTGATAATAGATCGCAACCAAACACATTCTCTACTGGCTTCGTGAATTGCAATTAGTTCTGAGTGATTTGTTGAGGTTGCCACTGTAGTTTGCTTCGTGGATTTCCATGAAATGGCTGTACCGCAATATGTGAATACATATCCAGTTTGTGATTTTCCAAAATGAGGATCTGACAGATATCCAGCGTCTGCATATCCAATCAACTGAGATGTCGAGTTTTCTGGAAAGAATAACCCAAAATCAACGGTTCCACGAAGATAACGAAATATATGCTTGATCCCATTCCAATGTCTGGCCATCGGAGCAGAGCTAAATCTAGCCAATAAATTGACAGCAAAGGCAATATCTGGCCTTGTATTATTCGCAAGATACATAAGTGCACCAATTGCTCCAAGATATGGGATTTCAGGACCAAGAACTTTTTCATCATCTTCTCGTGGTCGAAATGGATCTTTATCTGGTTCTAAAGATCTAACCACCATTGGAGTAGTCAACGGATGAGATTTATCCATGTAAAATCTGCTCAAAACCTTTTCTGTATATGTAGATTGGTGGAGGAAAATTCCTGATGACAAGTGCTCGACTTGTATACCAAGACAATATTTTGTCTTCCCAAGATCTTTCATTTCAAACTCTGTCTTTAGATATATGACAGCTTCATCAACCTCTGTAGCTGTTCCTACAAGGTTTAAATCATCCACATATACAGCAATAATCACAAAACCAAATTGTGATTTTTTGATAAAAACACATGGACAAATTTGATTACTAATATACCCATTCTTTTGTAAATAACGACTAAGTCTGTTATACCACATACGACCAGATTGTTTCAATCCATACAATGATCGTTGAAGTTTAATGGAGTATATATGACGAGGTTTCTTGAACTCATCCATTTTTAATCCTTCTGGGATTTTCATAAAAATATCACTATCGAGTGATCCATATAGGTATGCAGTAACAACATCCATAAGACGTGTTTCTAATTTTTCTTTAGATGCCATACCTAATATAAAACGAAAAGTAATTCCATCCATTACTGGCGAGTATGTCTCATGATAATCAATGCCAGGCCTTTGAGAAAACCCTTGTGCTACAAGTCGGGCTTTATATCTCACAATTTCATTCTTTTCATTTCTTTTTCTTATGAATACCCATTTATTCCCAACAGGGTTCACACCGATTGGTGTTTGGACAACAGGTCCAAATACTTCTCTTTTGCGCAATGAATTTAATTCTGTTTGAATTGCGTCTTTCCATTTTAGCCAGCCTTTTCTTTGACGGCATTCATCCACACTTTGTGGTTCAGGATCAGAATTTATGTCGACATCCAATGCCGCTGAATACACAAATACATCATCGATTATGGCTTTACTTCGATCCCATAATTTCATATCATGCACATAATTTATTGAAATTTCATGATTGTTTAATCCCGAATCTTCAGGGACGGGAATCTCTTCAGGAGATAATACCACTTCGGGGGTATTTGCTTCTTCTGGAGCATGTGCCACTTCAGGGGCAATTTTCTTTGTCTTTCTTTTTCTTGGTGCAACATCTTTCGCACCGACCGGTCTACCACGCTTCAGGCGTGGCTTTGAATCTGTAACCAATTCATTTGTACTTGATTTTTGAATTGGTATATCTACTCTAGCTGGAGTATTTACTGCAGGTATATGAGATTTAATTACATTTCTAGAATCGTTAAATGCGTCAGGCATTTGGTTTGCGATATTTTGCATATGTATGATTCTTTTAACTTCAAGTTCGCATTTACCGGTACGTGGATCTAGAAAATGTAACCCCGATGCATTCCATGTTATGTCAGGATTAATCTTATTCACATGTTTATCTCCCCCTAAGGGAGGAAACAAAGATTCGTCAAAATGACAATCTGCGTATCGTGCAGTAAATAAGTCTCCAGTTAGTGGTTCAAGATATCTAATTATAGATGTTGAATCAAAACCAACATAGATACCTATTCTTCTTTGAGCTCCCATCTTCGATCTCTGTGGTGGAGCAATCGGTACATATACAGCACTTCCGAAGATTTTGAAATGAGAAATATTAGGGATTTGACCAAGTACCATCTGTAGTGGAGAATGTTGATTATAGGCAGTTGGTCTAATCCTTATAAGATTAGCAGCATGAAGTATTGCATGACCCCAAATAGATGTAGGTAATTTGGCTTTCAATAACAACGGTCTTGCAATAAGTTGAAGTCTTTTGATAAAGGACTCGGCTAACCCATTTTGTGTATGTACATGAGGAACTGGGTGCTCAACTGAAATTCCTACAGACATGCAATAGTCAACAAAGGTTGCAGATGTGAACTCACCGGCATTATCTAAACGAATTGACTTAATACAATGGTCTGGGAATTGAGCTCGCAACTTGATTATCTGGGCAAGTAATTTTGCAAAAGCATCATTACGAGTTGAGAGAAGACAAACATGAGACCATCTAGTTGAGGCATCTATTAGTACCATGAAGTACCTAAATGGACCAGATGATGGGTGGATCGGTCCACATATGTCGCCCTGTATCCTTTCTAGAAAACTTGGACTTTCAAGCTTAACTTTAGTAGGAGATGGCCGAGTAATCAATTTTCCTAAAGAACATGCCGAACATGGAAGGTCATTTTTAGAAAGAACTTTAAGATCTCTAAGAGGATGTCCGGTAGAATTCTCTATAATACGACGCATCATAGAGACTCCAGGATGACCTAATCTTTCATGCCAAAGGGTAAATGATTTTGGATCTATGAGTTTGGAAGCAATGACATTGTGTGACTCAATGGTTCTGATTTTCATCATATATAATCCTGAGGAAAGTGACTGAAACTTTTCTAAGATTTTTTTGTTGCTAGAATTAGCAGAAGTAATAAGGAGATATTCTTTACCAGCCTCAGAAGTGGTTTCGATGTGAAAATTGTTAAATCTGATATCCTTAAAACTAAGAAGATTTCTAGTGGACTTACTAGAAAATAATGCATTTGGAATATGTATGTGTGTACCATTAGGTAAGACGAAACTAGCTTTTCCAAAACCTTCGATTATATTAGATACGCCAGAAATCGTTCCAACTTGAGCTTCAGTTTTGGTTATATGGGTAAAGTATTTTTTATTTTGTAGAATCGTATGAGTTGTACCACAATCAGCAATGCATATATCTTCAGAATCCATTCTGTATATAAATAAGAAACATGATTTATTTGATAAGAACATAACACATTACATAGATAAAATAAAGCACACAGTACGCACTAGTAACTATAGTAATTCGGACCATTAATGCTCATTCCTCCGGTTACTAATAATTTTATGAAAACTAATCCTCAGCCTCCCACATGGGAGTTTCGTTAGTCTCATTAGGACCATTAACGCTTATTCCCCCGGTTGATATTATAAGAGAATCATCTAAGTTGTTGGCGAAATTGGTTTCCACCATTTTCCCTTTTGATCTTTTAGATGACTGATATAAATCAACAAGATGTTGTGGGATATAACAATTACGTGACCAATGCCCTTCCATTCCACACTTGTGACATAAATTGTTAGTTTTCCCTCCTTGTGGTGCCTTTCTTTTGCTCTGTGTTTCAGGTTGCCACTTCTGGTGACCAAAGCTATAATAAGGACGAAAATGCCCACGACCACGGCCTCGTCCACGGTAGCGACCATGGCCTCGTCCACCTCTATGCCCTTTTCCACGTACATTCTCCTGGAATGTCGTGTTATTTACTTCTGGTAAAGGGGTAGATCCCGTTGGACGGGATTGATGATTCTTAATCACCAATTCATGATTCTGCTCGGCAACAAGGAGGGTTGAAAGGAGATCCCCAAACTTGGTAAACTTGCGCTCCCTGTACATCTCGGCTAAGTTGATATTATTGGGATGAAAAGTGGATAATGTTTTGTCGATCTTTCTTTTCTCAGTAACAATCTCACCACACATAATGAGCCTAGAACTTATTTTGAATAGTGCTGAGCTATATGCCCGAACACTCTTAAAATCTTGAACCCTTAGATTAGCCCAATCATTTTCAGCTGCAGGTAGATAAACTAGTTTCTGATGATCGAACCTATCCTTTAGATTTTCCCATAAAATAAAGGGATCCTCGACTTCTAGGTACTCAGATTTTAGATCTTCATGCATGTGGTGTCGAAGGAAAATAATAGAGGTAAAATTTTCTTCAATTGTGGATGTGTTTTCTGCCTTTATTGTGTTGCCTAATTTCTTTGAACCCAAATGCAACTTTACATCTTGTACCCACGATAGATAATTCTCCCCAGAAATGTCCAATGCAACGAACGACAAGTTTGTAAGATTTGTCATTTTAATCTGAATTTAACACCAAAATTATTAACTTAAATTTTCAATATAAATATTACATACAATCCTACTGAATCTGGTGCGTTAACAAGTAAGCAATAATAAGTGTACATCATTATTATCATCGATATTATAAATAAATCTATATATAAAATGGCAAATGGATTTTCACCCGCCATACGGACGTCTGCGTATACAGGTTATCTCCAACCAATAATATATTTAAGTGGAAAATCCTGCATAAGTTAGTTAGGCACAAAAGAATTATTATCCGATAGGGAGGCAATTTATAAATCAAGGTTCCCACTATATTTCGGTATTACCCAAAATTATATGGTACCGTAAATAGGCGGTGCTCCGGCCATATGTAGTTAAAATATTAGTAGAGGGTTTAACCACGTCTACTCATATATATGTACATTTAAATAAAATTATACCTTCTCAGTTCCGGCAGGGCTTCTTGCTGATAACGTGTTGTAATATCCTAGCTATAAAAGAACAACCGGAGAGCTACTAAATTTAACAGAAGGAGGTAAGAAGCTGAGCATAGAAAGAAAGCTCGGGTGCATCTTTCTTCATTACCGAGTGTGGCTATTTATAGCCAATGTGAATTTGCAAGAAGCCAAGAACATTAAATGCATACACAAATTCTACTCCTATAAATCATAGCCCTACTATTTGATTCATTGACCACATGCATGGCAATCACTATATTACAACAATTACAAATATATATTTCAAAAACACATACATAATCCTATACCGGTATTATATTCACATAAAATAGGTGTTTAAACCAATAGATGGAGCATGTTAAAAGTAGAAAAACATTTGATCCAAGTATAATCCACATTTTATCAATGGCTATAATGTCAACTTGGTAACTTCTTTGAATGATATATAACAGTAATGCAAACCATTTATTTACATTAACTTTTCCGATTCATTTTATGTCAACATTTAGAGATGATGCATTTTCTCAGATTAATTAATTAAGTCACCTTATTCATTTCTAATTATGTAAGTTACAGAAAACCTAAAACTACCTTAACAACGTACCTTAATCATCACCTAATATCATCGTCGGGATAAGTGCTCATCAATCCCCGAAAATTCTTTGTCCAATTAAAGGGTCTGCCTTGTCGAAGTATGAGCCTCCATGTTATATTTATGACTAAAATGGGAAATAGAGGCGTCCGTGAAATTAGTTAATAAGAATTTGATATCACTAAATTGGACTCTCGGTTCATTGTGATATATATTAAAATTATTCAGAGTTGATATCAGAGCAAGGAAGTTAGAAGAGATTTTCTTCACCGGTATACCTAAAGTTTGGGCCCATCGTAATCATACTACAAGAACAAGAACTTCAGCATGAAGGAAGGATAGTAAGTCTTCAAAAGGTTTTGACATTTTTGTTATTTACTAACAATCAATATTAGGGTAATCTGTAAAAAGGGGTGGGGATGTATACAAATTACAATTTTTAACTTTTTCAAACTTGAACAATTTCTAAACTGAAATAAGAATACAATACATAAAAATTTAAGGTGGTTTGTTCTTGACTTTCCACCTGAGTTATACATTAAAGAAATAATATTTACAATTTACAAGAATTTCACAGCTTTTTCTTACAGTATTTCTCCTAATCATCAAAATTCAACCGAGAAACCAATATTCGACCACAACTGATTAACCTTCAAGTTATTTTCGGCGAAAACACTAACTTGGTCGATTCTCGACCAAAATCAAAGATCGCTGTACCAAAATCAAACTTGACTCACATACAAACTGTTTATATGGTCAATATCAATCCAGAACAACTAACAAGATCATAACTACATTTGAAAAATAGGTTATAGTTGACTTATACTTAAAACATGATCAAAATTCGACAAATATTATATCAAAACGAACCTCATGAAATCTATAATCATATTCAATCATCAACACATACAAAAAATTAGCAACTAATTCAAAAATTAAAAAAATAACATAATATTTTAAAAATTAAACTTGACTCAACAGTTTTAGTAATACAACAACATGAATCTGCACATGAGTGGACTCGAAATGATCTCAGGAAAATTAATCAAGAATCAAAATCATTGAATACTGAATGATTAGTAAAGTCACAAATTCATCGATTTCAACGAACATGATTCGATTGAAGGAATGAACCTTAGACCGCGTTCTTGTGAAGAAATTGTCGTCTTTCTACAAGCTTTGATTTGGTATTAAGATCACAAACAATGGGTGGTTGATTTGATTGATTCATCTAAATCTTTGAAATGAATATTTGAAGCTATTTATCGGATTAGAAGAAAGTATTTTGTTTTATCTGATGATATTTTGATTTTTCTGTAAAATAAAATATGAGTTTGGGCTATTTATACTTATGGGAAAATATCCCCTATAAATCACAAAACGGTACCTTCGATCTCAGATTCCCCAAAAATTATGAATATTCCAAAAATACGAAAACACGGAATTTTCAAATAAAATCTGATTTTATAAACAATATCGTCATGAACAGATTTAGGAGATGCATCTATCTGATTTTTTTTTAATAACCAAAAGTTTCTCAACATGTGACTTTCTTTCTTCATGATTCTCCATTATAGCTTCCTTTGGAACTTGTTCATCCTTTTCAAAGAAACAAGGGGTAGTTGTAGCATGTTAAATCGTACAATCAATATCATTCTCCATAAAAATAATGTCTTCTTCTAGAGTTTCTTTTGCAAGATCAAACTCGTAAAAGGAAGACTTTAGTTTCTCATCTTGCTCCTCTTGTTGATAATATTCTAATTCCAAATCAAGATTGCATACATCATCTAACGAGATATATGGATGTGATTTAACTTTTTGATAAATAAGCAAATTCAATCCACGAATAAATTTTCCAATCTTCATTATTTTCATCTCCTCTGTTAGGTCACACAACACTGTAGAAGGGGGTTGAATACAGTATTTTCACAATCAAATCGATTTAACACAAGTATGTAATAAAGATCAAGTATATTGAATAAACTCTGTTACAATATGTTAGGTCACACACACTGTAGAAGGGGGTTGAATACAGTGAATACTACAATCAAATTGAATTAAGAACACAAGTATGAAACACGGAATAATCTTATTAATAACACAATATTACAGTGGAACCGTTCTCTCTCAGTGATGAACAAATATCACGAGAGCTGCTAGGGTTACAATGAATAATATTCTAGATTAAGATAACACATATAGTATAAACCCTATGCTGTGTTTATATAGACACACGGTTACAAGATAATCTTCTAATAGATATCGAATATAAGTCTGCATCCTAAAATATATCAATTAGTTATCTTTTCCTCCAAGTCTTCTATTCTTCATAGAATTCTTCTCCATGCATATCTCTTCTTATTTTAGTCTTGATCTTCTTTCCTTTCAATCAGCCGCCTTCCTTATCTAAATGTCTGCTTAAGTCCTGATATTATCTTCTGATAAATATCTTTTGATATCTTAAGTTCTGATAACTTAAGTTCTGATATCTTAAGTTCTGACTTCAGTATAAGTACTGATTTCCAGTTAAGTCCTGATTTGTCCTGTTAGTTAAGATCTGAAAACTAAACACAAATCACTATTAGACATGACATCACAAATATATCTAACAATCTCCCCCAACTTGTAAATTAGCATTATATACAAGTTCAGTAGATATTTGATGATGTCAAAAAAATTAAGTACAAATGCATATAATAATTTGACTAAATAACTACAACTCACAGTCTTTATAGCTTTTACCATCCTTAAAGTCTGATATCAGCTTTAGCCTGTATATCCTTCAGAATTTAACAGTTGTAGTCCTTGACTTGGCTTCAGTGTGTGATCTCTTTAATGTCAGGAGTTGTTCTGAGATAGTTCTTCAAAAGAGTTCTCTCAGCATATTCAAGTTCATTCTGCATCCTCCTTTTTGCATCTTTAAGTTCAACTGTATCTTCTCCTGTCTGAAAGATAGCAGCCCTGAGATATTTTTGCTTTCCTTATTTCCTGATCCAGTCTAATGACATAGGCTTTATCATACTCTAGATTGAATTCAAGACCCTTAATACCAAGAAATGTAGTGATTTTGGCAGTATTAGGCTTCATCTCAACTAGTTCTCCATTGTGAGCTCTATGCTTAGGATAGTATGGTTTGTCAGACTTTACAGAGTAAAGTTTCTTCTACCTTTGAATATTAGATTTTAAGTAACTGGCAGCACCATTTGTTGATCTGTTCTTCACTTGAAGTAGAAATAGCACATGTTGCAATTCTTCAAAGTACTTCAAACGAATAACATCCTTTCTTATATGGAACTCCCATCTGTCATGAAATATAACATGATATCTTCTTTCAATACAGAGTGGTAGACCATTTGTATAGACTCCAGTTGATTCAATCTTTCAGGAGTTGTTCCTACTCCTGGTTCACTCAAAGAGGTTGGATCAGAGGTAGTATTATTTACTCTCTTTTCTTTAGAACTACCCAATCCTGATTTGTCTCTAGCTTTCTTTCCTCGAATAACTCTTGCTTCAAAACCACTTGATGTAGTTTTCAAAGGTTGAGTAGATTGTTGAGCTTTAGAAACCCAGGTAGTAGAATTTTTGAAGGTTTAACATGAGCAATGTCAGAGGTTTCCTTTTCTTTATCTTCTGCTATCAAGCCAACTTGAGCTCTGTCAGAGGTTGTTTGCTTCATTGACATATCAGAATTTACTAAGTCCTGATCTTGAACAACATGAGCTCTGTCAGAGGTTGTTTGAATATTCTTCTTCTTCAAAATCAGACTAGTATCTTCATCATCCTTTGCTTCCAGATCCATAATTGGTAGATAGATTTTTACAAAGTCATCAACTTTAGCTTTGCCCTTGAATCTTGGATCTACCTCCACTTGTGATTTGGCTTTGGATTCAGATTTGGTTGCCTCAGAGTTTGTCTTTTCTTTAATCACAATGCCCTTAAGCTTTGGAGGTTTCTTTGCAGTAATCGAAGCTTTAGACTTGGATTTGACATTTTCTGCTTTAAGTCTGGCTTCTTCTTCCTTCATACTTTCAAAGTCCATTCATGGATTGTCTTTGAAAAATAGTCTTTTTGAAATTTCTTCATCCAGCTTCTGTATCTTGAGGTCTTGATAGTAGACTGTTGTTTCTTTCCCCTTGCGCTTCAGTGTCTGCATAAACTTCTGTGATTCTTGACTTTCACCATGTATCAGAACATCAGGCTTAGTCAGAACTTGCTTATCAGAACTTATTCTTTTATCAGCATCAGAGCTTGATCTATGTGTAGAAGTTCCTGCTTTCCTAGATGAAGAGCCTTTGCCTTGACCATGACCTCTACCCATTTCAGAGTTTCCCTCGTCTTTATTATTATCATCCTTACCCTTCAGTGGTTGATCAATTTTGCATTTGGACTTAATCACTTTCTCTCCCTTTTTGGCATCATCAGATAGTAGGAGAGAGACAAGCAATTCCACAGAGTTTTGGATTTCATTGAGTTGATCTTGTTGAGTAGCTTGATTTTTTTAAAATATCATATATTTGAGCTTGCTGCTTTTATTGAGTCTTTTCTATATACCCAATGCGGTCAAAGACTGTCTTAAAAAACCTGTTCTTTTCCAATTTGACATTCATGTCCTGCTGAATCAGGGTTTCCTGAATTTTGTTCACCTTGGCTTGAGTTACTGAGTGTTGACCTTGAAGGTGCCTTGTACTCAATGCAGTAACTCTGAGCTGTGCTTTGAAGTCATCATTCACCAGCATCTCATCGGCTTTAGCCAGGTGCTCAACAAGAATATTTGCAGTAGGAACAAAATCAACTTTATTCCATTCCTTGTTCCACTCTTTTCCTCTTGGAGTTTCACTTCAAGGTACTGGTGCATCCTCTCTAACAAAGTTCTTGATTAGATCAACTTTGCCTAGAACTTGTTGAGGTGCATGTCTTGAAGGACCAACTGCATCAGCATATAGATTTGTAGCAGGTTCACCAGTATTGTCAGCATTTGCAGCATCAGAACTTACAGAGCCTGCAGAATCAGCTTCCTCTGATAAAATGATAGTATGTGAGGCTATAGAGGTTTCAAAATCCTCCTCTAAGTTCTGATCAACTGCTAAATTCTGATGCTCACCTAATATCTGATCTTCATCATCTAGATTCAGAAGAGGTGTTGTTGGAATATCTGCATTGAAATCAGCATCTAAAATTGGTGTTGTTGGTGGAGTATGTTGAAGAATGGTTGGAGCTTCCAAGTACATAACCTCATGCACATTCAAGTTGTTAATATCTATTTCAGCACTTGTACCTGGTGCATCTGTATGTAATGGATCATTAAGTGGAGACATAGAAGGTGTAGTCACTCTGTCTTGAGCAGTTTCTTCAGCTTGAATTGGAGACAGTGGAGGTGTAGATTCAGTGGCTTCAGCAAATTCTGGTTGTGTAGATGAAAGGGATTCAATCACAATTGGCTCCTTTGGGATCAGAGATTCCTGATCCCCTTCCTTAGCTGCTGCTTCCATATCCTCTGAATCTGACTCAACTATGTCCCTGTTAGCTCTTTATTTCTTCACTTTCTTCAAGAATGGAGAGACTTTGGGAGCTTTATCATCAGAATTTATCTTTCTAAGCCTTTTGAGGGGCCTAGAACTCCCAGTTTCCTTTATTTTCTGAGGATACACTTCCTCGGCTGTTTTAGCAACAGGTTCTGATGTTTGAACCTGTGCCTCATCTTCTGATTCATCTCTCAGAATCATCCTCCTTCTTTTCTGCTGTGACTGAGGTACTATCTTAGTCCTCTTTGCTCTAGAAGAAGAAGGCTGCACTGTAGGTGCTGATAGTTGATTGGCATGTGCTGATGTATGTGGTTGCTGTGTTTTGGTGGTGGTTGGTTCTGATGGCTATTGTGTGTTGGTGGGTTGAACATCAGGATATAGTAATGAATAGGTTGCATAATCAGCATTTACCAGAGCTTGCTTTACTGATAAAGGAATACTAAGGGGTCTCAAAACTCTCTTCTTGGTGTCAGTAGATAAAAGATCAGTAAAAGCCCTTTTTGCGAACCTTGTGGTTCATCTGATGTACAGTAATTGTAAATTAACTGACAGAACCTAGCAAAGTAAACTACATTCCTGTCCTCTTTCATTCTATCCCCTATAAAACATAACACAGTCTTTGCATAATCAAAATGAGACTGGTTTAAGAGTGCATACCCAATTTGTTGTGTCAGAATGGGAATGGCATCAAAATTTAAGCATTTTTTGGCAAACGTCTTCGTGATGCAATCGAAGAAGAAGCTCCATTCCCTTCGAATATATGGGCGTTTGAGTTGACCCATCTTAGCCAAACTCTTTTCATATCCAAGATTAGCCATCATTTGCTGTAGCAAGGGCTCCTCCACAGCAGAACTGAATTGACAGGATTCAGATAGGTGTAGAGCTTTTCGAACTGCTTCCGGAGTAACAACATACTCAACCTCATTTGCTGTAAATAAGATGCTTGGAGTCCCATGCTTACCACCATCATCATAATTTCTAGTACGCCAGAATGTCAGAACTTGAGTTCCAGATATACTGGATGGCGGTGTCAATGCGAACCCAATTTCACTATGAGATAAGAAATCCTGAATAAAATGAAGTTCCGAAGGAGCTTCACTCTTAGTGAGAATGGCAGCATAGTTGTTGGGGACGAACTTTGCTCCATTAAAGATTATATCCTTGGGTGCCATTGAAAACGAATGAGAATTTAGAATGCCTGAAAAGTGTTTGATAAAATGTTTGTATAGTAAACCGTCAAAAAATATGAGAGTATAAGAAAAAGAGAGAGAGTGAATAGAATAGAAATGTAAATAAAAGATTTAAAAATCTTTTATCTCTTTTACTTAGACACCCCACGTGACAGCAGTTATTGAGAAGTGGAACAGACGTTACACCTGTCAGCCATGCAGCAGTTAAGACAAAAGTTAATGGGCACGGGAAATAAGTAATGATTATTATGCACATGCAGTTATTCAAAAAAAATTGTTCCCACTAAACAAATGATTATTACTGTCTTTACTCACATAAACCAATATTCTAATAAAGTATAACCGTTCAAGTATTGACCTAAAAATAAATCAAGGAAATAAATACTGCCACGTCAGCATCAGAACTTGATTTTTATCAGAATTTAAAAGTCATCAGAATATGGCTTCTTTGACTCAAAAAGTGAATGATTATTTCTGTAATTCTTCACACAAATACTGATATAGTTTGAACATAACTTAATCATCAGAACTTCCATCAGAACTTGTCCTCAGAATTTATGCAACTAACACTTAAACTATTCATCTAAAACAACATTGATCACCACAGTAATTTTCATCATTCATATGAAGTGTAAATGTGTGATTTAAGCTAAATATCAGACAAAGAGTAAAGTCTGATTCACTTCAGTACATCTTAGAAATAAGGCATAACTAAGAACTTTGCTTAAAATCTGTTGTAATAACCCCAAAAATTTTGGACTTTTTGTAACCCTTATGAATAGTGATTTTGCTGATTATGCTGAATAAGAAAACTTTTCATGCCACACTTTGTAGGGGTTCTTTTATTGATATTCTGAGATCTTATTAGTACTCTATATGGTATATAAGTGTATGTAAAGATCGTTAGAATCCAAATTCAAACACTTTGATTTTTCCCGAAAACCCACCTAATACAGAAAGAATTAAGTATAAGGTAACATGATTAAAAGGATTTTAATTCAAGGATTTTAAGAGAGGATCATAAAAGGAATATAAAATATTGAGAAAGGTTTAAGGGAACCTATGTAATGAGATCCTGGATATGATCCCTCAAACGATAAACGAGAACGAAAGTTAAGTGAACCGTAAAACAAATAAACGACCAAGGGACAAGCACATACAAGTAGAATGGCAAGGAAGCTTCCAAAAGAAGCTAAAACAAGTGGTTAAAAGAGAAGGTGACATCATCAAACCATAAGGGGAAGACATGTGGCTTGGAGGTGAGGTCATCCAAGTGATGTCATCACTTTATCAAAGAAATCTCAACCAAGTATTCATTTCACAAACACAAAAATCAAAAGGCAACCAAAACAAACACATTTTCTTCTTCCCCCATCTTTTTGCCTCGGCTTTTTGAAGGCGTAAGCGGTACGTATAGTTAATTCCCTTGAAGTTGACAGTATTCGATGAAAATTTGAGATTGATCGATTGATTAATAAGGAAACACGGATGGACTGAGGAAACAAGAAAGTAAGAAATTAGGAAAATTGGATGAAAGAAGTGACCTTCAAGAATGTGAAGTGTAAGTAACGCATGTGAATTGATACCCAAAAAGGGAGACACCAAGTATAGAAGATATCTCAACATTGAGATGACTGTTGAGATAAACAACAAAAGTAAATGATGATTTAGTAAAAAGAAGTTCATGTTGAACACGACCAATATCTTCTAGAACATCCCTGTTATCATTACCAAATCAGGCAAGAAAAGTGGATAACCGTTGTTATCTTTTGGAGGCCATATGGATTGACCTCATTTTGGATAAGGATATTATTATGAAATTAGGCATAGACTACCGAGGTGAGAATGACTGAATAAGATAATCTATCAAGGATATATGACTTGCTTTATCCATGGAAGGATGCATGTACTTTTTTTAAAGGTGGGATTAAGGATAGAACATCGGTAACTTAAAATGAATCATAGGGGAATGCATAAAGGTTGGCATTTTACCCTTAATAGCGATAGTATGAGTTTTGACAGTATGAATTGGAAAGGATTAAGGTAACAACAACCTTTAAGGATCAGTGGAGAAATTTTTCAGAAGTATATAGACAATGATTCTGGTATTAGTAAATGGTATCTTGATATGCCCTGTGCCTAGGGTGTACCTGATGAAGGATTTAAGGATAACCTTAGACGTTTTACAAGGAGAAAGGTAATATTCAAAGTTCTCAAGAATAAGAATTTTGATGAAGGAAATATGACGTAATTATAATAATGCCAGGTGGGCACGTGTTAAACCATAAGAAGTATAGATTGAACCAATGAAGGTCAGAATTGTTAAAGCAAGGAGGGCCCAAGATAAAAGACGTCCTAAGTATGATCGAGAGTCAGCCATGATAATGTTTACATTTAAAGACTAAGGCAGTGACTTATGGAAAAAAAATGGTGATTTTTTTATCACAAGGACTTAAGAAAAGTATTTTCACATAAGCAGTTATTTGAAATGAGGTAGAAAATTTAGTTGAAGATGGTTAAAATGACATTGATTATAAGGAACTATTACTATTAGGAAGGGCCAATGAGGTGGCCGACACTTTAAGTGTAAAAAGACAATTATCGGCGCTCGTGCCGGCGGAATACTGTGACGATGGTTAAAGCCGCAAAGGTTGTATTATGGTTTGAAAGATTGACATTCCTTCTGATGATTGTGCGATACTCAACCGTAATAGTAGTTTGGTAAAGATTTAATTCATGTAATTGTTGTGAACAGACTATCTATCTTAGAAGGTCCTATCTTGAGAAAAAGCCAGGACCATGTTTCAAAAAGGACAAAATGAACCTTTGAGCTTTATGTCTCCTAATATAGACATATGATTAAGAATGGCATTAACCTGCTATCGTTGCTTTTATTGAAACTCTTCTGTAATTTTATCTACTTCATGTCATATGTACGCCAAGATCAGGAGTGTTCTTCACGAATCATGGAATGGTGATTATGTTGCCTCCTTAGAAGAATTTGATACGACATGAACTCCGTATGGTTAGCTATTAAGATTTCATAGAAAATGAATGACTACAGTAGGTCAGTGGTGGACCATAGTAATACAACAATGATTCTGCAAGTAATGAGCCGATTACTTGCAACCGTGAGAGTTGTATTGGAATGGATGTTGAGATTGAGTACCACTAATCGGGTCGTGGTGGTGTATAAGTTATCATTGATAGACTAATTAAGTAGATTATCTACCTATTGAATACTTATTCCTTCTTATCAATAGAGAGTCGTATTACTATACGAGGAAGGTTGCGGTGCAAGCATAGGATTTTAGTAACGATGATGTCTAGAATGAGACTCCGGATTCGATTTTCGATGATGAGGGAGTTTCAAAGGTGATTGAGTATAAGCTCGAGGAAGAGCATGGGTCCATCAAATGATGGACGAAATAGCAAAAATATTTAAGCATGTGAAATGCGATGCGATAATACTTGATGTTGATATATATACACATATGTTTTGTTCTCCTATGACAAACCTCTATAGTTCAGAGGTAGATTCCAAGCCAGATATTTATGGTAGTATTTTTTTTTCATATACAATTCTCTTCAATTAGTTCTTTTCTCTCCTTTTTATTTTGTATAAGCTGAGAAGAACAACCCTTCCAGAAGGGGAGGTATTGCCGAATGACTATCTATCTGTGTGATAGAAGCCTAGTAGGATACCACATGTTGTTTAATTGCTTGTCAAGTACTAAAGGCTGGCCACCTTTTGTACTAACTATGCAATAGAACAAGTGTTCATGATCATAATGATATCTCAATAAATTCTTTTACTTCTACACGAAGGACCAAGCTTTCGAAGATGGAGGCAGCTAGAGATGAAGTGGTACCAAGTACGGTGGTATTCCGAATCTAACACGTTCGTGATACTAAGGTTGACGTGGTTATTAAAAGGTTATAAAACTCTAGCGAGTAAAGGTATATCTAGAATGGTATTCTGTACTGAAGATAGTAACGCTTATGAACAAGAAAAAAAAGGAGTATTGAGAAGCAAAAGTTATAATGCTAGAAGCTATGATGAGAGTCTGTGCAATAAGACTTGAAAGAATTTGGAATGATCACTTAACGCGGATTGAGTTTTCTTATGAAAATAGATCGTATGTCAGGTATCGAGATGTCTCCTTATGAGATCCTTGAGGGAAGACAATGTCGATCTCCCTTATGTTAGGATGAAGTTGTAGAGCACAAGATGCTCGGACCCGAAGTGGTCCAATGGACCAAAGACATAGTGGATCTAATCAGAAGACGGATGACAGCAACCCCAGGATGGATAAAAGAGGTATGTTGATTTGACTCGAAAGGACAAAGAGTATGAAATAGGGGACCTAGTAATGTTATAGTTATTCCCTTGGAAATGAGGGATGTGGTCCGGAAAGAAAGGAAAGCTAGGCCCACGAATTGTTGGACCCTTGGATATATTAAGTCATATTGGGAAGTTAACATATGAGCGCATAGGCATGCAACCAAACGTAACCTATATGGAGCAACCGTGAAAGGTTATAGATTGAAAAGGAACAAGTGCTTAGGAGAAGGGTTATCAAACTAGTCAGAGTTTGATGGTAGAACCACAATGTGGGAAAACTGACTTGAGAGTTAGAAAGTGCAATGCTAAGAAAGTATCCCTATTCATTTTTATCTGATTCCGTGACGGAATCCTTTTAAGGAGGGGAGACTGTAATAACCCCAAAAATTTTGAACTTTTTGTAACCCTTATGAATAGTGATTTTGCTGATTATGCTGAATAAGAAAACTTTTCATGCCACACTTTGTAGGGGTTCTTTTATTGATATTCTGAGATCTTATTAGTACTCTATATGGTATATAAGTGTATGTAAAGATCGTCAGAATCAAAATTCAAACACTTTGATTTTTCCCGAAAACCCACCAGATACAGAAAGAATTAAGTATAAGGTAACATGATTAAAAGGATTTTAATTCAAGGATTTTAAGAGAGGATCATAAAAGGAATATAAAATATTGAGAAAGGTTTAAGGGAACCTAAGTAATGAGATCCCGGGTATGATCCCTCAAACGATAAACGAGAACGAAAGTTAAGCGAACCGTAAAACAAATAAACGACCAAGGGACAAGCACATACAAGTAGAATGGGAAGGAAGCTTCCAAAAGAAGCTAAAACAAGTGGTTAAAAGAGAAGGTGACATCATCAAACCATAAGGGGAAGACATGTGGCTTGGAGGTGAGGTCATCCAAGTGATGTCATCACTTTATCAAAGAAATCTCCACCAAGTATTCATTTCACAAACACAAAAATCAAAAAGCAACCAAAACAAACACATTTTCTTCTTCCCCCGTCTTTTTGCCTCGGCTTTTTGAAGAAAAGCAAGGAAGAAAATTCCAAAACCCAAGCTCCACTTAATCATAATTCAAGAGGTTTGTTTCTTTAGCTTCCATAATTCATAACTTAGATGAGCCATAAGTTTAGGCTCAAGATTCCATGTTTAACATAGCTAATCAATTCATCAAAGTTATTGGTGAATAGTGTTTTCAAGAAACTAACTTTCTGTTTTCTTATATTTTCTTCAAGATCCAAGCTTAGTAGAGATAGTGGTTATTTAAGGCTTCCTAAGTGATTCTCTACTCTCCAAGGAAGGTATAACTTCTCAAACCCTTAGTCTTAAGTTTTGTTGGTTTGGATTTCATAATGTTTAGATGATGGGTTAGTGTAATGGGTGTGTACTCATGTTTAGAGCTTTGTTTAGTAAGTGGTTTTGTTGATTTTTGTAATAACCCCAATTTTTGGAATTTTTGAAAACCTGATGAATAGTAACTTTTGCTGATGATCCTGATTAAGAAAAATTATCAAACCACACTATATAGGAGTACTGTTATGGAAATTCTAAGATCGTATTAGTATTCCATAAAGTAAATAAGTGTATGTAAAGATCGTCAGAATCCAAATTCGAACACTTTGATTTTTCCCGAAAATCTACCAGATACCGAAAGAATTGAGTATAAGGTAACATGATAAAAATGATTTAAATTTAAGGATTTTTAGAGAGGATCATAAAAGGAATATAAAATATTGAGAAAGGTTTAAAAGAACCTAAGTAATGAGATCCCGGGTATGATCCCTCAAACGATAAACGAGAACGAAAGTTAAGCGAACCGTATAACAGATAAGCGGTCATTAGCCAAGTAATTAGGGGTTAATCAAAGAGGTTAGTGGGTGATGATGTCATCATACCAATAAGAAGAAAACAAGTGTAAGAAGATGACAAAAGAAAGATGACATATGCATGGTGACATATGCATGGTGACATAAGCATGACAAATAGAAAGGTTAGTTGGTTGATTGTGAGCCATGTAATTTTTACCATGGTAAATTAATTAGCAAACAAGAGAAGCAACCAAGCCAAAAGAAATCATAACACAAAAATTGAGAAGTTGACTTTGTTTTTCCACAAGAAGCTCTCGGCCAAAACCATAGAAGCAACTTCAAACTACCATATCTCCTTGAATACTCACTCAAATAGTATGTTCTATAGCTCTTTGGAAAGGTATTGAGATGGCCTACAACGCTTGTTCACAAGTCTCGTCCAAATAAGCATGGTAAGACCCTCGTTTTGACAGTTCTTTCAATCTGAATTTTAGAAACTTCAAAACCTAACTTCGTGTTCTTGTTTTCTTTGGAAAGATCAAGCTTGTAGGAGGCTCCCTAAGACTTCCTAGCTACTCTAATCACTCCAAGGAAGGTATAACACCTCCAAACCCTAACTTTACTTTGAGTATTAAGATAGTTTTGATGGTTATAGTAAATGAGAAGCATGATGCTTGTGTGTTTAGAGTTTGGATTGGATTTGTAGTGATTTGGATGTTGAAATCTTGTTTATAGTTAACGAAACTTAAGTATAGCTAGTAGTTCATGTGTGGGGTTGTATAAATTGGAAAATCTTGAGGTTTGGGGACTGATGTAGTAAGGTTTGGATGAGGGTTGGTTGTATTGTTGGTTGTGAGTTGAATGGTGGTTGTTTAGAGTGGTTTAAAACTTGGTAATCGCGTAAACATAGTCGTCGTAATGCCCAATTTCATACAACTGCTTGTTCTTATTGTTCGGGACAGAGAGCTAACTATTGAATCTGTGATTTTTCCATGTTTATTTAGATTATGTCGTAAGCTTTGTTTTGATATGTGATTTGCTTGAATCCGATGTACGGTTTAGGAGAAACGACCGTTTTAAGTAACGACGTTTCGCGAACGAACCATTACCCCTCGCCTTACTTTGAAACCTTGGTTAAGGCCCTTAAATGACTAATTGGAGTATGAATCAATTATGTATTGGATTAGGCAGTTGGTAGGGTACTCACAAAAGAATTTCCTTAAAATTCTTAATGGTTAATTTATTAAAAATGGTGGAGCCGAGGGTACTCGAGCGACTTAAGTGAATCGTTAAGCGCAAAAGCGAACGTTAGAGTTCAATTGGTTAAAGTCTAGTTTCTTAAGCGACCGGGGTTTAATTCTGACTTATGTTATTGTTCATAGGTTATCGGACCCACTCTAAGCTTAAGTCTATCCGGGAGCACTCAGGCAAGTTTTCTACCCGTTATACTGTTGTTGTGATGTAAATATATGTATATGCATTATCTTGTGATAAGTGCATGATTGTTATTAGCAAATTTTGTGATATATTGGAGCATGCTGATATGGTATATATGCATGTCTGTTTCGTAATCTTGATATCTAATTGTTGATTCAATTGCTTATAAGTTGCATAATACCTATGCTAGAGATAAGCAGTAGTTGCGTATACCCTTAGTATAGGGGACCCAAAGGTGAACATATTCTCTAAATCGGGAGACGATGTTCCCGAGTATATTATATATATATATATATTTATATATATATAAATAGTTTTCAAAACTATTAATCGAATAAGGTTTATTAGATGACTTTATTTTATTTAATGAATATTATTTTGAATATTCATTCGAGGACTTATGACTCCGCTTATTTGATACCACGTGTTGTTTAATTGCTTGTCAAGTGCTAAAGGTTGGCCACCTTCTGTACTAACTATGCAATAGAACAAGTGTTCATGATCATAGTGATCTCTCAACAAATTCCTTTACTTCTATATGATGGATCAAGCTTTCGAAGATAGAAGCAGCTAGAAAGGAAGTAGTATCAGTACAGTGGTATTCTGATTCTAACACGTTCGTGATACTAAGGTTGACGTGGTTATTAAAAGGTTATAGATCGCTAACGAGCAAAAGTGTAACCAGTGTAGTATTATGTACGGAAGATAGTAACGACTACGAACTGGAAAAGAAAGGGTATTGAGAAGCAAAAGCTATAATGCTAGAAGCTATGATGAGAGTCGGTGCAATAGACTTGAAAGAATTTGGAATGATCACTTAACGCGGATTAAGTTTTCTCACGATAATCGATCGTATGTCAGTATCGAGGTATCGCCTTATGAGATCCTTGAGGGAAGACAATGTCGATCTCCCTTATGTTAGGATGAAGATTGCAGAGCGCAAGATGCTCGGACCAGCAGTGGTCCAAAGGACCAAGGATATAATAGATCTAATCAGAGGACGGCTGGTAGTAGCCCGAGATGGACATAAGAAGTATGTTGATTCGACATGAAAGGATAATGGATAGGAAGTAGGGGACCTAGTGTTCTTATAGGTATTCCTTGGGAAATGATGGATGAGGTTCCAAAAGAAAGGAAAGCTAAGCCCTCGAATTGTTGGACCCTTTGAGGTATTAATACGTATTGAGAAGTTAGCATATGAGCTAGCCCTACCCCCGAACCAGTAGCAAATTCATCAAGTGTTCCACGTATCAATGTTAAGGAAGTATAATTCGGATGCCAGACAAATAGGGGCATATGAGCGCATAGACATGCAACCAGACGTAACCTATATGGAGCAACCAGGAAGGGTTATAGATCAAAAATGGACAAGTGCTTAGGAGAAGGGTTATCAAACTAGTCAGAGTTTGATGGTAGAACCACAATGTGGGAAAATTACGTGAGAGTTATAAAGTGCAATGCTAAGAGAGTATCCCTATTTGTTTTCTATTTTGATTCCGGGACGGAATCCTTTTAAGGAAGGGAGACTGTAATAACCCCAAAATTTTGAACCTTTTTGTAACCCTTATGAATAGTGTTTTTGCTGATTATGCTGAATAAGAAAACTTTTCATGCCACACTATATAGGGGTTCTTTTATTGTTATTCTGAGATCTTATTAGTACTCTGTATGGTATATAAGTGTATGTACAGATCGTCAGAATCCAAATTCGAACACTTTGATTTTTCTCGAAAATCCACCAGATACCGAAAGAATTGAGTATAAGGTAATAGGATAAAAAGGATTTAAATTCAAGGATTATAAGAGAGGATCATAAAAAGGATATAATGTATTGAGAAAGGTTAAGGGAACCCAAGTAATAAGATCCCGGGTATGATCCCTCAAACGAGAAACGAGAACGAAAGTTAAGCGAACTGTATAACAGATCAGCGGTCATTAGGCAAACAATTAGGAGTTAATCAAGGGGTTAGTGGATGATGATGTCATCACACCAACAAGAGGAAGACAAGTGTAACAAGATGACATAAGAAAGGTGCATAAGCATGACAAAAAGGAAGTGTGTTGTTGGTTGATTCTTGGCCATGCAAAAGTGTAACACCCCCAAATCCGGGGTCGGGGATCCGGGTTGTCACGAGTTCCATTTCCCTTAAAACATCCAATCTTAATAAATAATCAACTACTCTGTACTGTGACCCCACAATAAACACACACACCGCAAGTTATAGTCTCAGAGATGAATACCCAAAAATAATCACAAGTCATTTTATTCCACAATAATCAGCCAATACACCTTAAAAGGTTTTCTGAATAAATTTACATTTTCTTTGCCATTATTACAATTCATAAATATACATAAATCTGGTACATCAAAAGTTGAAAGCCTAGCCTATTGGTAGCTCCTACCTCAGCTACGGCGGCATCAACGCTTCCAGAAAACTGCGGAACGTTTCCTAACCGCTTGCGAATTGGAAGCTTGGTCTTGTTCATCTTTTCTATCTGTTGTTGTGTGATGAAAGAAGAAAGCAAGGGTGAGCAGCAAGCCCACCAAAATAATATGTATAATGATTAACAATATATGAGCCTTCTCATAGTACTCATGAAAGTCTTAGTCAAAAGAAATGAACCAAGTTTGATATCTTAATGCGATGAAGTCGCAAAATATTCAGTATATATACATATATACTTTTCAAAATCTTGGAAGTCCTCTTCCATGCATAATATACACAGAGTTCCAGTTTATAACTGTATAAAAATAAATATCGTTGCAAGGTGATCTCATATATCTAACCTTGTCTCAACGTTTTTCTGAAAGTCTTTGATATGCATAAGATAATCATTTACTAGATATAAGTTTAAAAGATGAAGTTACAAGATACTCCAATATACTTATATCTTTTCCGAATACTACTTGAACTACCACCGTTCAAGTTATAATTAGTTTCAAAAGTTCATCACATTGATGAGACTACAAGATAAGACTTGAATAGATTCAATCTTTGAAATATTTTGAAGGAAATGAAGTTATGATATACTTCATTAAGTTCTGATATATATATACATATCCACATATACATCTTCTTCATACATTTCCTGAAAACCTCTGTCATGTAAGGTATGAACAGAGTTTGTAACATCCAATGAATTTTTGGAAAGGAAAAAGAATTGTGGCATAAACCCGATATCTTGCTGATCAGGCAAAGATACCAATAAGTAACCTTTTCTACTAGTAGATGGACGAATTCCCCACTGGTCATCACCCTGCCGCAATAGGACCTTATGCTGGACTGCCACTCAACCACTTATGCATTTGATGGACTCCCACTGAGCCACTTACAGTATCATGGACGCCCACTGAGCCCATGTTGCTTATCCGACTCGATAGATGGACTTACTTCCCGAACGTTGGGTAAGTAATCAATTCATTTACCAAAACTGCAACCTTGTTGCGAATATAAAATACACCATAGAGCCGGATCCCTCAGGTTTTGAGCGAGTATTTAAATCCCCTTTAAAAGAAAGATCTTAAATATAAAAAAAATGAGTTTTGGGATCCGCTCTAACTTTTAAAAATCATTTTGAAGACTCGAAACACTTTAAAGAGTGTTTGGAGTAATGCTGATTTAATAAAATAAATCAGTCCTAATATATTTAGAAAATATCTGAATATTATTATTTAAATAATATTCTCATAAAGAATAATTGAGGTAGAAGTTGGAAAACTTATACTTGAAATGAATAGTAAATAATCAAAGATATCCTTATACGAAAGTAATATCTTTGTTTGAATAATCAAAAGTAAGTTTGATTATCGAACATTATTCTTTAATAAAATAAAGAATATTATTAAATAATAAGCGGAGTCATAATATCTCGAATGAATATTATAAATAATATTCATTAAATAAAATAAAGGAGTCATACATCCTCAAATGAATATCCAATTAATAATCATTAAATAATATAAACTGAGTCATAAGCCCTCGAATGAATATTCAAAATAATATTCAATTAATACAATTAAAGGAGTCATAAGTCCTCGGATGAATATTCAATATAATATTCAATTAATACAATAAAAGGAGTCATAAGTCCTCGGATGAATATTCAAAATAATATTCAATAAATAAAATAAAGTTAAAGTTATCGAATAAACCTTATTCGATTAATAGTTTTGAAAACTATAACCATATATATATAAAATATATATATTATACTCGGGAACATCGACTCCCGGTTTAGAAATATGTTCACCTTTTGATCCCCTATACTAAGGGTAAACTCAAATACCGCTTATCTCTAGCATAGGTATTATGCAACTATAAGCATTTTAACCAACAGATACATAATTCAAGAATATGAAACAGGCATGCATATATACCATATCACATGCTACAATATATCGCAAGAATTTGCTAATAACAAATATGCATTTATCACAAGATCATGCATATACACATATACATCACAACAACATTTATACGGGTAGAAAACTTGCCCGAGCGACTGAGGGTGATTAATGGCTTGGGACGAGTCTGGTAACCTATAAACAACAACATAAGTCGGAATTAAACCCGATCGCTTAAGAAACTAGACTTTAACCATTTAGAGTCATAACGTTCGCTTTCGCGCTTAACGAATTACTTAAGTCGCTCGAGTCCCCTCGGCTCCACCATTTTTAATAATTTAACCATTAAGGGTTTTAAGGCGATTCTTTCGCGAGTACCTTACCAACTGTCTAATCCCCTTTACATAATTGTTTCTTACCCCAATTAGTCATTTAAGGTCCTTAACCAAAGTTTCAAAGTAAGGAAAGGGGTAATGATTCGTTCGCGAAACATCATTACTTAAAACGGTCGTTTCTCCTAAACCGTACATCGGAATCAAACGAACTACATATCAAAACGAAGCTCGTAACATGAACTATCTAAACATGGCAATGGTCAAAACCTAGCAGGGAGTTCTCGGGTCCTAATGTTATGAACAAAAGCAGTCTAAAGTAAATCGGACATTACGACAGCTATGTTTACGCGATTTCCCAATTTTATACCATTCCAATTCAATCACCAAACAACCCCAATCCATTCTTACAACCAAAACCCATCCATATCACATTGCAACAGCCCCAACCAACTCATTATTAATAATTATACTTATTCCTAAAACTTGAATTTAAACTATACTAAATCCTTTAACCAAACCATAAGATTTCAACACTCCATTCACCACCATTCCAACCCAAACTCTAAACAAACAAGCTTCAAGCTACTCTTTACCATAACTATCAAAATCATCCTAATATACAAAGTAAAGCTAGGGTTTGGAGATGATATACCTTCCTTGAAGTGGTGTGAGTAGCTAGGAAGCCTTAAGAAGCCTTGAGGAGTCTTAGGGATGCTTGGATCTTAAAGGAAAAACAAGAAAAATCAAGTTAAAAACCTTGAAATCACTATTCATTGTCTTCTTCATTGATTTCTTGGAGAAGATTGAGAATGAATTAGAGGCTTAAACTCATAAGATAGCCATATCTATGCATAAGGAGTACTAGAGAATTATCTTACCAATTTAGGAAGCTTGGAACTTGGATTTTGAAAATTCTTCTCTTTGAAAATGTAAAAAGCCGAGAGCAAGCTTCTTGGTGGAGAGAAATGAAATGATTTTTTTTTGTGTTTGCTTTGTTTTGTTTTGGTTGGTTGATTTTCTTTTGATTTGTTTTGGTTAATTACCTTATTAACCTTGTCTTTGTGTGGTTATAAACCAACCACATCTCATTCCTCCCTATGTCATGCTTATGTCATCATGTGATGTCATCCTCCCCTCTTTGTCCTCTTCTCATTGGTTGGATGACATCATCCCCTCTAATCTCTTTGATTAACTTCCTAATTGTTTGCCTAATGACCACTGATCTGTTATACGGTTCGCTTAACTTTCATTTTCGTTTATCGTTTGAGGGATCATACCCGGGATCTTATTACTTAGGTTCCCTTAACCTTTTTCAATACATTATATTCCTTTTTATGATCCTTTATTAAAATCCTTGAATTTAATTCCTTTTTATCCTGTTACCTTATACTTAATTCTTTCCGTATCTAGTGGATTTCTGGGAAAAATCAAAAGGTTCAAATTTGGATTCTGACGATCTTTACATACACTTATATACCCTATAGAGTACTAATAAAATCTCAGAATATCCATAACAGAACCCCTACATAGTGTGGCATGAAAAGTTTTCTCATTCAGCAAAAACACTATTCATAGGGGTTTCAAAAATTTCCAAAAATTGGGGTTATTACAAAAAGTTACCATGGTAAAAAGTAATTAGCAAACAAAACAACATCAACCAAGCCAAAACAAAATCATAACACAAAAATAGAAGTTGACTTCTCTTTTTCAAGAACAAAAGCTCTCAGCCTTTCTTCTTAAACCAAGGAAGAGATTTTCAAAACCCTAGCTACACAGCTTCAAAAATCAAGAGGTTTGTTTCTTTAGCTTCCATAATTCATAACTTAGATGAGCCATAAGTTTAAGCTCAAGATTCCATGTTTAACATAGCTAATTAATTCATCAAAGTTCTTGGTGAATAGTGTTTTCCAGAAACTAACTTTGTGTTTTCTTATGTTTTATTCAAGATCCAAGCTTAGTAAAGATAGCTAGTGGTTATTTAAGGCTTCCTAATTGATTCTCCACTCTCCAAGGAAGGTATAACCCCTCCAAACCCTAACTTTAATTTGAGTATTAGGTTTGGTTTTGTTTGTTATGGTTCATGAGAAGCATGATTCTTGTAGACTTAGAGTGTGGTTGGTTTTGTAATGAGTTGGAGTTGTAAATCTTGGATTATTGGTTAATGAACTTAAGTATAGTTTTAGTTCATATTTGAGAATAATATAAATTGGAGAACTTGAGGTGTTGGGGCTGTTGTAGTATGGTATGGATGGATTTTGGTTGTATTGGTGGTTATGGGTTGATTTGTGGTTGATTGTGGATTGATTTGGAGTTGTACAAATTTGGTAATCGCGTAAACATAGCCGTCGTAATGCCCGATTTACTTTAGACTGTTTTTGTTCTTAACATCAGGACCCATGAACTCACTATTAGGTTTTGACCATTACCATGATTAGATAGTTCATGTTACGAGCTTCGTTCTGATATGTGGTTCGTTTGAATCCGATGTACGGTTTAGGAGAAACGACCGTTTTAAGTAACGGCATTTCGCGAACGAACCATTACCCCTCGCTTTACTTTGAAACATTGGTTAAAGACCTTAAATGACTAATTGGAGTATGAAACATTTATTTAAAGTGTATTAGGTAGTTGGTAAGGCACTCGCGAAAGAATCGCCTTAAAACTCTTAATGGTTAATTTATTAAAAATGGTGGAGCCGAGGGTACTCGAGCGACTTAAGTGAATCGTTAAGCGCAAAAGCGAGCGTTAGAGTCTAGTTGGTTAAAGTATAGATTCTTAAGCGACTTTGGTTTAATTCCAACTTATATGTTGTTTATAGGTTACCAGACTCATCCCAGGACTTTTACCACCCCCAGTCACTCAGGCAAGTTTTCTACCCGTTATACTGTTGTTGTGATGTATACATATGTATATGCATTATCTTGTGATAAATGCATGGTGGTTAATTAGCAAATCTTGTGATATATTGATGACCGTAGTCAGGGTGACTACCAGAGCAAGAATGGTCGCGAGGGTGGCACTAGAGGATGAAGAGTTACCAAGGGCACAAAGGTTAATGAGGGCAGAAGGAGTGGGGCCTTCCATGACACCAATTATACCAGTATCAGACCCTCTTCCAGAGGTTCCTGAAGACATCCATGAGGTTCCACCAATTCCTGTTCCCTCCCCTGTACAGAGCCCAACACTTACTGAAGAAATGCCACCTTTATCTCCTGTACCATTGCCACCCGATACCGTGCTTGGTTATCCATTTGGATCTCCTGGGTCTGCACCACCTGCACCCCATGGACTGCTAGATGCTACCACTCAGGCTTCTCTTATCGCCGATTATTATATGACTTTGGGTGGCCTGTCTGAGGCCCGTAATGTTTGAAGTGATCTGTTGGACCGACTTACTGCACCAAGAATTGAGGGCGGGGTACTTCCGGCAGGATTAGCTTATAGCATGGAAAGGATTGAGGCTACCACCTGAATTACAGCTAGAGGCCATCTTGAGGGTCAGATTGATCCAACTCTACTTGCGACTATCTTAGACCTCATCACCGCCTTAATGGAGCAGGTTAGGGATGTCGTGCGTGCCCGCATTTCTTAATCCAGAATAGTGTGCAGGGTCTGGGCAATCAGACAAGGATTACATGCAACACCACTTTTGGAGGATTAGCCTAAGTTATGAATGATTAGTTTTAATGACTAGATGATTATCTATGGTAGTACTTTTGGGATAGAAGCGATCAGATCAAATGATGTAATTCTCTTTAATGTGTTCAGTGGTTGTACCCTCGAACAAATGGTTATGTATATATTCGTTAATTTCAGTTCAGATCAGTTTGTTTGTGATAAGTTCATATTGTTAATTGCACTATTAACACTTAAGAGAGTGTCATGAAGTTTATAAAACTTGAGAATTCATAATTTGCAATCATGCAAGGAATGAACGAGGGAAAGACTTAAGCAAAGTAAGTAAGACAAATATCCAGAGATTCTCAAAATTTTTCCAAGCATTATGCCCCCACAAGGAATAAGATTAGGGGCAAACCTTGAATGTGATAATCAGGGAGGTCGCAATTAAGATATAAGGAACCCAGAACATAATGAAGTGGAAAACAATGATTTTAACGTATAAGATAACTCCAAGTATGGGAGAAGGATGAAACATTTCATACTAAGGAAACAGAAGGTCGAGTAAGGAAAGGAGACCCGAGATGGTACTCCTATACGGCAATTCATGGACCTGTCTAAAAAGAACTTAGACTATTATCCCCAACCACCACACTGAGAAAACAATGCGGTGAGAAATTCTTTCTGGTCCTTTAAGTCTCTAAGCTCTCAGAGTTCCAAAGAACAAGCTGACCCAGTCGAGTCAAGAGCTTGGCTAAAGGAAATATAGGAATCATTTGAGATTCTAAATGAGTGATGAAGCACAAAAGACTATTTTTGTCACTTACCCTCCTAAGAGAGAGACCACCCGCTGGTGAAAGTCCAAGGAAGGCACGGAGCCAGAGGTTACAATAAACTGATTAAAGTTCAGTCAATTGTTTTCAGGAAAGTACTTCCCAAGGTTACGGAGTTAGTGTAAAAGCTTTAGAGCCAGAACAAAGGCGGACGAGTATGATGAATTATGAATCTAAGTTGTAAAAGTTGTCAAGATTCGTTCTGAGGACACGAATCCAGAATGACGGGATGTTTGAAATCAATGCTTATGTTGTGTTGGTTCATGAAATAATGATAAGAGAAAGGGATATAAAGGCAATAGAGTTTGAGGAATGATAAGGAAGTTGGGTATGAGGAAACCCTAAAGACTCGTAGCAATAGAAATAGAAAAGTATGTAATCGTCAGGATGAGGGTGATTCACCATGAGTTAAATTGATGGTTGAAGGCATAAAAGATACATATATTTTATCCCCTATAAGTTGGGAGGATTCGAGGAAACCTTGAGATAGTTCGAAGGATAAATATTGAGATGCGGATAGACTGAGGAGACAAGGAAGTAAGAAATTAGGAAAATTGGATGAAGGAAGTGACCTTCAAGAATGTGAAGTGTAAGACCGGTGGCTTGATACCCAGGAAGGGAGACGCCAGGTATGAGAGTTATCCCAACATTGAGATGACTGTTGAGATAAACAACAAAAGTAAATACGGAATTATTAAGAAGAAGTTCACGTTGAACATGACCAATATCTTCCAGAACATCCTTGTTATCGTTACCAAATCAAGCAAGAAAAGTAGATAACCGTAGTTATCTTTTGGAGGCCATATTGATTGACCTCATTTTGAATACAGATGTTATTGTGAAATTAGGCATATACTATCGAGGTGGGAATGATTGAATAAGACACCCTTATCAGGGATATATGACTTGATTTATCCATGGAAGGATGGATGTACCTTTTTAAAGGTGGAATTAAAGATAGAACATCGGTAACTTAAAATGAATCCTAGGGGAATGCATAAAGGTTGGCATTTCACCCTTAATAGGGATAGTATGAGTTTTGACAGTATGAATTGGAAAGGATTAAGGTAATAACAACCTTTAAGTATCAGTGGAGAAATTTTTCAGAAATATATAGACAATGGTTCTAGTATTAGTAAAGGGTACTTCAAATCTGGTTGGATTTCCACTGGTTCCAACTCGATCACATGGCTTGCATCAGCATTATACTTCTTTAGAAGAGATACATGGAATATATTGTGTAGATGTTGTATTTACGGAGGTAGCGCCAATTCATATACCACCTTCCCAACTCGTCGCAGTACTTCAAATGGTCCAATATACCTAGGACTCAACTTTCCATTCTTTCTGAATCGAGTAAAACCTTTCCAAGGAGATATCTTTAGCAAGACTTTGTCTCCAGGTTCAAATTGCACATCTTTTCGTTCTTGATTTGCGTACTTCGTTTGTCGATCTTGAGCTGCAATTAATCTTTTTCGAATCATTTCTACCTTTTCCTTTGTTTGTTGAACCAGCTCGGGGCCAATTTATTTGCGCTCACCAACCTCGTCCCAATATATAGGGGACCTACATTTTCTTCCATACAACGCTTCATAAGGCGGCATGCCAATACTCGCGTGATAACTGTTGTTGTAGGAAAACTCAATTAACAGCAAATGATCGTCCCAATTTCCTTTGAAATCTATTGTGCAAGTTTGTAACATATCTTCAATTGTCTGAATTGTCCTTTCACTTTGTCCGTCCGTCTGCGGATGATATACCGTACTCATTTTCAGCTTAGTTCCCAAATGATCATGGAGTTGTCTCCAAAATCTCGAGTTAAAACCTTGGATCTCTATCAGACACGATAGATACAGGGACTCCGTGACGCATCACAATCTCATCCAAATACAATTTGACCAACTTTTCCAACAAAAATCTTTCATTTATCGGCAAGAAATGTGCTGACTTCGTCAACCGATCGATTACCACCCAAATCGCATCATGATTGGACTTGGTGTTGGGTAATCCTACCACGAAATCCATCGCTATATGTTCCCATTTCCATTCTGGTATATCCAGTGGTTGAAGCAATCCGCTTGGACTCTGATGTTCTGCTTTGACTCTTTGACACATATAACACTTACTTATCCTTTCTGCGATTTGCTTCTTCATGTTTAGCCACCAATAACTCTCTTTTCAATCCTGGTACATTTTCGTACTTCCAGGGTGAATTGAAAATCTCGAGTTATGCGCTTCTTGCAAAATCTCGTGCTTTAGTTCCACAACATTAGGTATCCAAATACGTGAGTTAACACAGTATATTCCTTTTCCATCATTTTGAGCTTTAATTTCTTCTCATGTCAACTTATCATTTTCGCGATTCATCACTTGCTCTTGACAGCATCAATTTTTTTTCCAAAATTTCGGGTTGAAATGACATCGTATATATAGCTTCACCTCCAAATTCTGGAGTCTACACCTCTATTTCCATCTTTTCAAAATCCTTGATCAATTCTTCTGATGACGTTAACATATTTAACCTTTCCTTGCGACTTAGAGCGTCTGCTACCATATTTGCCTTTCCAGGATGATAGTTTATCGCACAATCGTAATCTTTGATCAACTCTAACCATCTTCTCTGTCTCATATTCAATTCCTTTTGAGTGAAGATATACTTTAAACTCTTATGATCTGTATAAATCTCGCACTTTTCCCCGTATAAATAATGCCTCCAAATCTTAAGGGCAACACAGTTGTTGCCAATTCCAAATCATGCGTTGGATACTTTTGCTCGTGTGGCTTGAGTTGCCTTGACGCATATGCTATTACCTTCCCGTGTTGCATTAACACACATCCAAGTCCTTTATACGAAGCATCACTGAATATCACAAATTCTCCTTTTTCATCCGGTAACACCAACACTGGGGCGGTTACCAGCCTCTTCTTTAATTCTTGAAAGCTTTCCTTGCACTTTTCCGTCCATACAAACTTCTAGTTCTTTCTTGTTAACTTCGTTAATGGGACAACAATATTAGAGAAATCTTGCACAAACCTCCTGTAATATCCGGCTAATCCCAGAAAACTTCTGACTTCCGTAGGAGTCTTGGGTCTTTCCCAATTCATTACAAATTCTATCTTGGCTGGTTCCACTTTGATTCCTTCTTTATTAACTACATGACCAATAAATTGCACTTCTTTTAACAAAAAATCACACTTCGAAAACTTAGCGTATAGCTTCTCTTTCCTCAGAGTTTCCAAAGAAATCCTCAAATGCTCCTTATGATCTTCTTCCGTCTTGGAGTAGATTAGTATATCGTCAATAAACACAATAACGAACTTATCCAAATTTTGCTTGAACACTCTGTTCATAAGATCCATAAACGCGGCTGGCGCATTCGTCAAACCAAATGCCATTACCAAAAACTCGTAGTGTCCATATCTCGTTCGAAACGCTGTCTTGGGTATATCTTCTGCTTTAATTTTTAATTGATGATACCCAGATCTTAAATCAATCTTGGAGAAACACGAAGCTCCTTTTAAATAATCAAACAAGTCATCGATTCGCGGTAGAGGGTACTTATTCTTAATCGTCAATTTATTCAATTCGTGATAATCAATGCACAACCTCATACTTCCATCCTTCTTTTTTACAAACAACACCAGTGCGCCCCACGGGGATACACTCGGCCGAATTACTCCTTTATCCAATAATTCTTGCAACTGGGCGGCCAATTCCTTCATCTCGACTGGCGCCATACGATAGGGAGCTTTTGATACTGGCTCCGTTCCAGGAGCCAAATTAATCGTAAACTCGATCTCTCTATCTAGAGGTAGTCCAGGGAATTCATCAGGAAACACATCCGGAAAATCTCTTACTATTGGAATCTCCTTGATCCTTACGGATTCTTGCTCTACATCCTTAACATGAGCCAAATAAACTTCGCATCCTTGACGTATCAACCTCCTCGTCTCGATCGCCGTTAGAAATTTCTTCTCTTGCCTCTTTCCTTTGAATATCACTTCCTCTCTATCCTTGGTCCTCAACTTCACCTTCTTACTTTTACATTCTATTTGCGCTTCATGGTTTGATAACCAATCCATTCCTAGTATAACCTCAAATTCTCCTAACTTAAAGGGAATTAAGTCAGCCGAAAAGTGCCGACCTTCTATAATCACATCACAATTGGGACAAATCTTATTAACAATAACTTTCTCTTGATTTGCTACCTCTATAATCAAATTAGGTTCTAGGGGGTACACAACACAATTTAACTTATCAAGGATTCTTTCAGAGATAAAAGATCTAGTTGCTCCAGAATCCATCAATACTTTTACTTCTACTGAGTTAATAACAAGCATACCTGCTACCACGTCCACATCTTGCACCACATCTTTCATTGTCATATTAAAGGTTCTAGCTCTGGGTTGAGCTGATGGTGCTGGGAGAGATGTCGGTCCAGCAATCCTAAGAACAGTGGCCTTCTGAATAGGATCCTTGCAATTCTTGGCCATATGGCCCACCTTTCCACACTTGAAACAAGCCAAGTCAGGCTTCCTTGCTCCATTTGGACATTCTGAAGAATAATGCCCCTTCTGGTTGCACTTGAAATATGTCACATCCAACTTATTACACCTTCCCGGGTGTCTCTCCCCACAATTCTTACATTCTTGAATCTGAGGTCTATTATCCTTCCCCGATTGTCCTGCTTTCTGGAAACGGTTCTTCTGGGCTCTGTTACCGGGTTTAAACTTTTGAAACTTTTGGTTCCGACCTCTCCCATTCTTTCCAAACTTTCCTCTAAACTTCGAGCTTCTTTGCTATTGCTCTGAGCTTTCAAATCTCCTTGTTCTTCCTTTATTTTCTCTCCTTGCAGCTTCACGCTCTCCTTCTACTATCATTGCCTTTTTGTACCAAGGCAGTATAATTCTTGATCTCCAATAATGCTACTTGACTCCTAATCCATGGCTTAAGTCCCTGTTGGAACCTCTTAGCCTTCTTTGCCTCCGTATTCACATACTTAGGTACGAATCTAGATAACTCCGAGAACTTCACTTCATACTCCGCTACTGATATATCCTCTTGTCTAAGGTCCAGAAATTTCATTTCCAATTGATCTTGCATATAGCTTGGCAAATACTTCTCCAGAAACATCTCAGTGAACTTCTCCCATGATAAGTCCTTACCTTCCAACAACGCTTTCGAAGACCCCCACCAGAAACTCGCTTCATCTTTAAGGTAATAACCCGTATACTGAGCTTTCTTGTCGTCCTTAATTTCTGCCAACTCAAAGGCTTTTTCCATCTCTCTTAACCACGACTGTTCTTTAATCGGGTCTGGAAATCCTAAGAATTCTGGGGGATGAACAGATGGAAAGTGTTTGAAATTTCAAACTTTAGGGGCCACAGGTTGTTGCAAAAGCTGAGCAAGTCTGCTCATCATGGTGGTTTCTGGGTTCACTTCCGGGTCTTGGGTTGGTATTTCTTCTTCTTGGTGATCTGGTGAGTTGGCCATTTCTTACAAACCTGATTGAGAAATTATTTAGCAATACGATAGCATGGCACATATAACAACATTTTATTATGAAATCTTTTTGCGGGATTTAAGCTTTACCCAATTTTGCACATGCAATCCTATTACTACATAATTCTCATATCAGTGTTGTTTTATCATGGCACAGATTAGGGTATCACGACTTTTAAACATGGTTGTACGGAAACATGATATTTAGAACATGTAACACCCCCAAATCCGGGGTCGGGGATCCGGGTCGTCACGGTCTTTCTTTCCACAATATCGCTTCACTTAATTAATAATAAATAATCTTATGCTGTGACCCCACACTAACACACACCACAACCCGTTATAGTCTCAGAGATGAAATTTAAATAAGTACAAGTCTTTGAATCCACAATTTAAAAGTGATTACAACCCAAAATGATTACTTGATAAATTTACAGTTAATTGCCATTATCTGCCACAAGTTATAATTATACATAATTGATTCTCAAAAGTAGATGGTCTGATCTACAATAGATCTACCTCTGCAGCTATAGCAGCTACAACATCAACGGGAAGACGCGGGACGCTTCCCACGCGCTTGCGCTGGGTCTGCTGGAGTCTGGCCATCTTTCCTAACTGTTGTTGTGTGATGAAAGAAGAAAGCAAGGGTGAGCAGCAAGCCCACCAAAATAATATGTATAATGATTTACAATATATGAGCCTACTCATAATACTCATGAAAGTCTTGGTCAAAAGAAATGAACCAAGTTTGATATCTTAATGCGATGAAGTCGCAAAATATTCAGTATATATACATATATACTTTTCAAAATATTGGAAGTCCTCTTCCATGCCTAATATACACAAAGTTCCAGTGTATAACTGTATAAAAATATCGTTGCAAGGTGATCTCATATATCTAACCTTGTCTCAACGTTTTTCTGAAAATCTTTGTCATGCATAAGATAATCATTAACTAGATATAAGTTTAAAAGACGAAGTTACAAGATACCCCAAAATACTTATATCTTTCCCAAATACTACTTGAACTACCCCCGTTCAAGTTATAATCAGTTTCAAAAGTTCATCACATAGATGAGACTACAAGACAAGATTTGAATAGATTAAATCTTTAAAATATTATTAAAGGAAATGAAGTTATGACATACTTCATTAAGTTCTGACATATATATATATTCATATATATCTCCCATACATTTCCTGAAACCTCTGTCATGTAAAGTATGAACAGAATTGTAATATCCAATAAATTTGGAAAGGAAAAGAATTTTGGCATAAACCAGATATCTTGCTGATCAGGCAAAGATACCAATAAGTAACCTTTTCTACTAGTAGATGGATGAATCCCCCACCGGTCATCACCCTGGCCTCATAAGGACCTTGTGCTGGACCGCCACCCGGCCTCTTACGCGTTGATGGACTGCCACCCAGCCACTTACACAATAATAGACCGTACCCCGGCCTGTCGCTTATGCCGACTCAATTAGATGGGCTTACTTCCCGAACATTGGGCAAGTAATCAATTCATTTACCAAAACTGCAACCTCGTTGCGAATATAAAATACACCACAGAGCCGGATTCCCCAGGTTTTGAGCGAGTATTTAAATCCCTTTAAAAAAGAAGATCTTAAATATAAAAATGAGTTTTGGGATCCGCTCTAACTTTAAAAATCATTTTGAAGACTCGAAAACACTTTATAGAGTGTTTGGAGTAAAGCTGATTTAATGAAGTAAATCAGTCCCCAGAATATTTAGAAATGACTGAATATTATTATTTAAATAATATTCTCATAAAGGATAATCTTTATAAAAATAATTGAAGTAGAAGTATTAAAACTTATACTTGAAACGAGTATTAAATAACCAAAGATATACTTATATGAAAGTATTATCTTTATTTGAATAATCGAAAATAAGTTTGATTATTGACACCTTATTCTTTAATAAAATAAAGAATATATCTCAGCCAATAATTGGAGTCATAGATCCTCAAATGAATATTCAAAAATATTCATTAAATAATATAAACTGAGTCATAAGCCCTCGAATGAATATTCAAATAATATTCAGATAATAAAATAAAAGGAGTCATAAGTCCTCAGAGGAATATTCAAGTAATACTCATTAAATAAAATAAAGTGAGTCATACATCCTCAATTGAATATTCAACTAATATTCATTTAATATAAAGGAGTCATACGCCTTCGAATAATATTCGAAATAATATTCAATAATAAAATAAAGTTAAAGTTATCAAATAAACCTTATTCGATTAATAGTTTGGAAAACTATAACCATATATATATATAAATATATATATATATATAACCATATCCATATATACAAAATCTACTCGGGATCCTCGACTCCCGGTTTTAGAAAATATTTTCACCTTTGGGTCCCTATACTAAGGGTATACGCAAGTTGCCGCTATTCTCTAGCATAGGTATTATCAACTGAACCAACAGATATATATTTCAAGAATATGAAACAGGCATGCATATATACCATATCACATGCTACAATATAGCGCAAGAATTTGCTAAATAACCAATATGCATTTATCGCAAGATCATGCATATACAAATGTATACATCACAACAACAGTATAACGGATAGAATACTTGCCTGAGCGACTGGGGTTACGAATGGCTCGGGACGAGTCTGGTAACCTATAAACAACAAGTAAGTTGGAATTAAACCAAAGTCACTTGTAAATCTATACTTTAACTAACTTAGACTCTAACGCTTGTTTTGCGCTCACTAATTCGCTTAAGTCACTCGGGTACCCTCGGCTCCACCATTTTTAATAATTTAACCTTTACGAGTTTTAAAGCGATTCCTTCGCGAGTGTCTTACCAACTGCCTAACACACTTACCATAAATGTTTCATACATTAATTAACCCTTTTTGGTCTTTAACCTATGTTTCAAAGTAAGGCGAGGGAAAAAGTTTTGTTCGCGAAACGCCGTTACTTGAAACGGTCGTTTCTCCTAAACCGTGCATCGGAATCGAACGAACTACATATCAAAACGAAGCTCGTAACATGAGCTATCTAAACATGGCAGTGGTCATAAACTAGCAGGGGGTTCTCGGGTCCTAATGCTATGCACAAAAACAGTCCAAAGAAAATCGGACGTTACGACGGCTATGTTTACGCGATTTCCCAATTTTAAACCATTCAAAACCAACCACAAACCAACCTCAAATCCAACATACAACCAACATCCATCCTTATCACATCATAACAATCCCAACCAATTCAATTTAATCATTCATACTTATGCCTAAACTTAACTTTAATCATACTTAAGTTCTTTTAAATCAAAACCACAACAATTACCATTCCATTTCACTACCATTCCAAATCCCAAACTCTAAATCATAACAACAAGCTACAATATCATCCTACTAATCAAAATCATCTTATAATATATAGTAATCTAGGGTTTGGAGATGGTATACCTTCCTTGAAGTGGTGGGAGGAGCTAGGAAGCCTTAAGAAGCTTTGAGAAGTCTTAAGAATGCTTGGATCTTCAAGAAAAACAAGAAAAATTTCAAGTTAAAAACTTGAAAACACTATTCATTGTCTTCTTCTTTGATTAAATGAAGAAGATTGAGAAGGAATTAATGGCTTAAACTCATGATATAGTCCTAACTAAGCATGAAGATGATTAGGGAATTATCTTACCAATTTAGGAGGCTTGGATCTTGAGTTTTGAAATTCTTCTTGCCTTTTGAATAGTGAAAAGCCGAGAGCTTCAAGAACAAGCCTTGGTTGCTTTTTGATTTTTGATGAAAATGATTTTTACTTGGCTTGGTTGACTTGTTTTTGTGTTTGCTTTAGTCAATTACCTTCTTGCCCTTGAATTTGTGTGGTTCTCTTTCAACCACACCTCCTTCCTTCCCTTGTCATGCTTATGTCATCCTCATGATGTCATCCTCCCTTCCTTGTCCTCTTTCTATTGGTTGGATGACATCATTCCCACTAATCCCTTTGATTAACTTCCTAATCGTTTGCCTAATGACCGCTGATCTGTTATACGGTTCGCTTAACTTTCGTTTTCGTTTATCGTTTGAGGGATCATACCCGGGATCTTATTACTTAGGTTCCCTTAACCTTTCTCAATATATTGTATTCCTTCTATGATCCTCTCTTATAATCCTTTAATTTAAATCCTTTTTATCCTGTTATCTTATACTCAATTCTCTCCGTATCTTGTGGATTTCCGGGAAAAATCAAAGTGTTCGGAATTGGATTCTGACGATCTTTACGTACACTTATATACCACATAGAGTACTAATAATATCCCATAAGATCAATAACAGAACCCCTACATAGCGTGGCATGAAAAGTTTTCTCGTTCAGCAAAAACACTATTCATAAGGGTTTCAAAATTTCTCAAAAATTGGGGTTATTACAGTCTCCCCTCCTTAAAAGGATTCCGTCCCGGAATCAGATAGAAAACAAATGGGGATACTTTCTTAGCATTACACTTTCTAACTCTCGAGTCAATTTTCCCACATTGTGGTTCTACCACCAAGCTCTGCCTAGTTTGATAATCCTTCTCCTAAGCACTTGTTCCTTTTCACTCTATAACCCTTCCTGGTTGCTCCATATAGGTTACGTCGGGTTGCATATCTATGCGCTCATATGCCTCTATTTATCTGGCATCTGAATTACACTTCCTTAACATTGATACGTGAAACACGTTACGACCTGCTACATGTTCGGGGTTAGGGCTAGCTCATATGCTAACTTCCCAAACGTCTTAATATATCCAAGGGTCCAACAAATTGTAGACTTAGCTTTCCTTTCTTTCCGAACCTCATCAATCCTTTCCAAGGGATACCTATATCATTACTAGGTCCCCTACTTCATACTCTTTATCCTTTCATGTCAAATCAATATACTTATCATGTCCATCTTGGGCTACTACCAGCCGTCCTCTGATTAGATCTATCATATCCTTGGTCCTTTGGACTACTGCGGGTCCGAGCATCTTGCGCTCTACAACTTCATCCTAACATAAGGGAGATCGACATTGTCTTCCCTCAAGGATCTCATAAGGCGACATCTCGATAATGACATATGATCTATTGTCGTAAGATAACTCAATCCGAATTAAGTGATCATTTCAAATTCTTTCAAGTCTATTGCGCAGACTCTCATTATTGCTTTTAACATTAGAGCTTCTGCTTCTCAATACCCATTCTTTTCCAGTTCGTAATCGCTACTACCTTCCGTTCCTAATATTATACTGGTTATACTTTTGCTCGTTAGCGTTCTATAACCTTTTAATAACCACGTCAACCTTAGTATCACGAATGTGTTCCCATTCTGCATACTACCACCACTTTATTACTCCTTTTTCAGTTGTTTCTATTTTCCAAAATTTGATCAATCAAATAGAAGTAAAGGAATTTGTTGAGAGATCACTAAGATCATGAACACTTGTTATCGCATAGTTAGTACAGAAGGTGGCCAGCCGTTAGTACTTGACAAGCAATTAAACAATAGCTGGTATCCTACTCGGCTTCTATCACACAGATAGATAGTCCTTCGGCAATACCTCCCCTTCTGGAAGGGTTGTTCTTCTCAGCTTACATGAAATGAAAAGAAGAGAAAAGAACAAATTTAAGAGAATTGTATATTCATAAAAAAAATTTATTGCCATAAAATATCTGGCTTGGAATCTACCTCTGAACTATAGAGGTTTGTCATAGAAGAACAAAACATATATGTATTTATATCAACATCAAGTATTATAGCATCGCATTTCACGTGCCTAAATATTTCTATTCCGTCCATCATTCTATGGACCCATGCTCTTCCTCGAGCTTATACACAATCACCTTTGAAACTCCCTCGACATCGAAAATCGAATTTGGGATCTCATTCTATATAGCACCGTTACTAGGATTCTATGCTCGCACCGCAACCTTCCTCGTATAATAATACGACTCTCTATTGATAAGAAAGAATAATTATTCACTAGGTAGATACTCTACTTAATTAGTCTATCAATGATAACTTATACACTACCACGACCCGATTAGTGGTACTCAATCTCAACACCCATTCCAATACAACTCTCATGGTTGTAATCAGCTCACTACTCGCAGAATTATTGCTGCCTTACTATGGTCCACCACTGACCTACTGTCGTCATTCGTTTTCCATGAAGTCTTAATAGCTAACCATACGGAGTCCATACATGTCGTATCAAATCCTTCTAAGGAGGTAACATAATCACCATTCATGATTCATGGAGTACACTCCTGATCCTGACATACATACATGACATGAAGCATATAAAATTGCAGAAGAGTTTCAATCAAAGCACCGATAGCAGGTTAATACCATTCTTAATCATATGCCTTCAATAGAAGACTTAACTCAAAGGTTTGTTTGGTCCTTTTTGAAACATGGTCCTGGCTTATCTCAAGATAGGACCTTCTAAGATAGATAGCCCGTTCATGGTGATTACACAAATTAAACCTTTACCAACTACTATTACGGTTGGGTATTGCACAGTCATCAGAAGGAATATCAATCTTCCAAACCATAATTCAACCTTCACATTTTTAACCATCATCACTGTATTCTTTTGGCACACGCGCCTATAATTATCCACTTACCTTTAAAGTGTCGGCCACCTCTTTGGCCTTTCCTGATAGTAAAATTTTCCTTACAGTCAATGTCATTTAACCACCTTCAACTAAATTTTCTACCTCATTTCAATCACAGCTTATGTGAAGATGTTTTCCTTAACATCTGATAAGTAAAAAAAAAATCACCATTTTTCTATAAGTTGTTGCCTCAGTCTTTAGAGGTTAATCACTGTCATGACTGACTCTCAATCATAATTAGAACATCTTTTATCTTAAGTCCTAATTGCCCTGAATAATTTCGACCATTACTGGTTCGATCCATACTTTCTCGTGGTTTAACACGTACCCCACTTGGCAACATTATAATTATGTCATATTTCCTTTATCAACATTTTTATTCTTGAGAATTTCGAATATTTCCTTTCTCCTTGTAAAACCTCTAAGGTTATCCTTCAATCGTTCCTCCTGTACTCCCTATATACAGGGCATATCAAATACCATTTACTGATACTAGAACCATTGTCTATTTACTTCTGAAAAATTTCTCCACTGATCCTTAAAGGTTATTATTACCTTAATCCTTTCCAATTCATACTGTCAAAACTCATACTATCCCTATTAAGGGTGACATGCCAACCTTTATGCAGTCCCCTAGGATTCATTTTCAGTTACCAATGTTCTATCCTTAATTCCACCTTAAAAAGGTACCTGCATCCTTCCACGAATAAATCAAGTCATATATCCTTGATAGATTATCATATTCATCATTCCCACCTCGATAGTCTATACTTAACTTCATAATAGCATCCTTATTCAAGTTAAGGTCAATCCACATGGCCTCCAAAAGATAAAAATGGTTATCCGCTTTTCTTTCCTGATTTGGTAATGATCACTTGGATGATCTGGAAGATATTGGTCGTGTTCAACGTGAACTTCTTCTTAATAAATCCTTATTTACTTTTGTTGTTTATCTCAACAGTCATCTCAATGTTGGGATATCTTTCATACCTGGCGTCTCCCTTCCTGGGTATCATGCCACCGGTCTTACACTTCACATTCTTGAAGGTCACTTCCTTCATCCAATTTTCCTAGTTTCTTACTTCCTTGTCTCCTCAGTCTATCCGCGTCTCACTATTTATCCTTCAAACTATCTCAATGTTTCCTCGAATCCTCCCAACTTAAAGGGGATAAAATATACATAACTCTTATGCCTTCAACCATCAATTTTAACTCATGGTGAATCACCCTCATCCTGATGATTACATACTCTTCTATTTCTATTTCTACGAGTCTTTAGGGTTTCCTCATACCCAACTCCCTTATCATTCCTCAAACTCTATTGCCTTTATATTCCTTTCCACTTCAGTTTCTTTTTTTTTATTTTCCTTTCTCTTATCATTATTTCATGAACCAACACAACTTAAGCATTGATTTCAAACATCCCGTCATTCTGGATTCGTGTCCTCAGAACGAATCTTGATAACTTTTACAACTTAGATTCATAATTCATCATACTCGTCTGCCTTTGTTCTGGCTCTAAAGCTTTTACACTATTCCATAACCTTGGGAATTACTTTCCCGAAAACAATTGGCTGAACTTTAATCAGTTTATTATAATCTCTTGCTCCGTGCCTTCCTTGGCCTTTCACCAGCGGGTGGTCTCTCTCTTAGGAGGGTAAGTGACAAAAATAGTCCTTTGTGGTTCGTCAATCATTTAGAATCTCAAATGATTCCTCTATTTCCTTTAGCCAGGCTCTTGCCTCGATTAGGTCAGCTTGTTCCATGGAACTCTGAGAGCTTAGCGACTTAAAGGTCCTGAAAGAATTTCTCACCGCACTGTCTCCTCAGGGTGGTGGTTGGGGATAATAGTCTAAGTTCTTTTTAGACAGGTCCATGAATTGCCGTATAGGAGTACCGTCTCGGGTCTCCTTTCCTTACTCGACTTTCTGTTTCCTTAGTATGAAATGTTTCATCCTACTCCCCATAATTGGGGTCATCTTTTAATTTAAAATCCTCATTTTCCACTCCGATATGTCATGGGTTCCTTCTATCTTGTTGGCGACCTCCCTGACTATCGCGTTCAGGGTTTGCTCTAAATCTTATTCCTCGAACTATGGATTTCATCTAAGATCCAGTCCTTAAGCTCTTAAATGTTTGGAACCCAAATTATGTAGGAACACCTCCTTATTCCCTTATCATCTTGCTTGGTATTAATCTCTTCTCCATTTGTTGGCTCTCTGCCTTCATTCATCGCTTTTTCTTGGCACAATATGATCTTCTCCAATAATTCGGGCTGTATTGCAATCTTAAACAGCTTTTCGGTACCGGCTCCGGTTACCTTCACTTCTATTTCCATTCTCTCAAAATCTCTTATAAACTCTCCAAAAGACATTATCATCTTGAGTCTCTCCTTTTTACTAAGGGCATCAGCCACCATATTGGCTTTCCTCGAATGATAAAGAATCTCCCAATCATTATTCTTGATTAGCTCTAACCGCCTCCTCTGGCGTATGTTGAGCTCTTTCTACGTAAGAATGTACTAGAGCACTTATGGCTTAGGTAATTCTCGCACTTCTCTCCATACAAGTAGTGCCTCCAATCTTTAGGGTAAAACTATTGCCACGAGCCTAAGCTCATGGGCGGGGATATCGAATTTCATATTACCTTAATTGTCTTGACATGTACGCGATTACCTTACCGTGCTGCATAAGCACGCACCCTAAGCCCTTGTGCGAAGCGTCACTACACTTCACAAAATCTCCTTTTCCATCCGGCAATGCCAGCATAGGGGCCATCACCAACCTCTGCTTCAGTTCTTGAAAGCTGTTCTCGCATTTCTCTGTCCATTCGAACTTCCCAGTCTTACGAGTAAGCCGCGTTAAAGGGGCTACTATCTTTACAACTTGAACGAACCTCCGGTAGTGACCGACCAATCCTACCTCTGGTAGTCGACCTAACCATGGTCATCAATTCATCAGTGGTCCTTTATTCATTCTTGTCAGGATCCTCCATGGATCCTTCTCATCAACTATCCCTTCTAGGACAACATCCTCAACCGCTACATCCTCAATATCAACATCATCCGGTCCCGCGTTAGGACGCTCTATCGGATCCATAATCTGATCCCCAATAAATAATAAAACATCATCGCGTTGATGTTCCTCAACTTCAGGGTTCGGAGTCCCGCTACCATATACGCTAACGAACTACGCTTCTATCGCTACATTTATAAGGGTTCCCATAAGGGTTTTAACTGTCAGTACTACGTTAGGTAGTCCGACTATGAACTTGGCAAGAGTTCTTATTATCTTAGTGAACTTATTATCTTAACGCCCCATCATCTCTGAGGTTTATAACGCTTGGCTCTGATACCATTTCTGTAACACCCCCAGATCCGGGGTCGGGGATCCGGGTCGTCACGGTCTTTCTTTCCACAATATCGCTTCACTTAATTAATAATAAATAATCTTATGCTGTGACCCCACACTAACACACACCATAACCCATTATAGTCTCAGAGATGAAATTTAAATAAGTACAAGTCTTTGAATCCACAATTTAAAAGTTATTACAACCCAACATGATTACTTGATAAATTTACAGTTAATTGCCATTATCTGCCACAAGTTATAATTATACATAATTGATTCTCAAAAGTAGATGGTCTGATCTACAATAGATCTACCTCTGCAGCTATAGCAGCTACAACATCAACGGGAAGACGCGGGACGCTTCCCACGCGCTTGCGCTGGGTCTGCTGGAGTCTGGCCATCTTTCCTAACTGTTGTTGTGTGATGAAAGAAGAAAGCAAGGGTGAGCAGCAAGCCCACCAAAATAATATGTATAATGATTTACAATATATGAGCCTACTCATAATACTCATGAAAGTCTTGGTCAAAAGAAATGAACCAAGTTTGATATCTTAATGCGATGAAGTCGCAAAATATTCAGTATATATACATATATACTTTTCAAAATATTGGAAGTCCTCTTCCATGCCTAATATACACAAAGTTCCAGTGTATAACTGTATAAAAATATCGTTGCAAGGTGATCTCATATATCTAACCTTGTCTCAACGTTTTTCTGAAAATCTTTGTCATGCATAAGATAATCATTAACTAGATATAAGTTTAAAAGACGAAGTTACAAGATACCCCAAAATACTTATATCTTTCCCAAATACTACTTGAACTACCCCCGTTCAAGTTATAATCAGTTTCAAAAGTTCATCACATAGATGAGACTACAAGACAAGATTTGAATAGATTAAATCTTTAAAATATTATTAAAGGAAATGAAGTTATGACATACTTCATTAAGTTCTGACATATATATATATTCATATATCTCCCATACATTTCCTGAAACCTCTGTCATGTAAAGTATGAACAGAATTGTAATATCCAATAAATTTGGAAAGGAAAAGAATTTTGGCATAAACCAGATATCTTGCTGATCAGGCAAAGATACCAATAAGTAACCTTTTCTACTAGTAGATGGATGAATCCCCCACCGGTCATCACCCTGGCCTCATAAGGACCTTGTGCTGGACCGCCACCCGGCCTCTTACGCGTTGATGGACTGCCACCCAGCCACTTACACAATAATAGACCGTACCCCGGCCTGTCGCTTATGCCGACTCAATTAGATGGGCTTACTTCCCGAACATTGGGCAAGTAATCAATTCATTTACCAAAACTGCAACCTCGTTGCGAATATAAAATACACCACAGAGCCGGATTCCCCAGGTTTTGAGCGAGTATTTAAATCCCCTTAAAAAAAGAAGATCTTAAATATAAAAATGAGTTTTGGGATCCGCTCTAACTTTAAAAATCATTTTGAAGACTCGAAAACACTTTATAGAGTGTTTGGAGTAAAGCTGATTTAATGAAGTAAATCAGTCCCCAGAATATTTAGAAATGACTGAATATTATTATTTAAATAATATTCTCATAAAGGATAATCTTTATAAAAATAATTGAAGTAGAAGTATTAAAACTTATACTTGAAACGAGTATTAAATAACCAAAGATATAAATATATGAAAGTATTATCTTTATTTGAATAATCGAAAATAAGTTTGATTATTGATACCTTATTCTTTAATAAAATAAAGAATATATCTCAGCCAATAATTGGAGTCATAGATCCTCAAATGAATATTCAAAAATATTCATTAAATAATATAAACTGAGTCATAAGCCCTCGAATGAATATTCAAATAATATTCAGATAATAAAATAAAAGGAGTCATAAGTCCTCGGAGGAATATTCAAGTAATACTCATTAAATAAAATAAAGTGAGTCATACATCCTCAATTGAATATTCAACTAATATTCATTTAATATAAAGGAGTCATACGCCTTCGAATAATATTCGAAATAATATTCAATAATAAAATAAAGTTAAAGTTATCGAATAAACCTTATTCGATTAATAGTTTGGAAAACTATAACCATATATATATATATATAAATATATATATATATATATATAACCATATCCATATATACAAAATCTACTCGGGATCCTCGACTCCCGGTTTTAGAAAATATTTTCACCTTTGGGTCCCTATACTAAGGGTATACGCAAGTTGCCGCTATTCTCTAGCATAGGTATTATCAACTGAACCAACAGATATATATTTCAAGAATATGAAACAGGCATGCATATATACCATATCACATGCTACAATATAGCGCAAGAATTTGCTAAATAACCAATATGCATTTATCGCAAGATCATGCATATACAAATGTATACATCACAACAACAGTATAACAGATAGAATACTTGCCTGAGCGACTGGGGTTACGAATGGCTCGGGACGAGTCTGGTAACCTATAAACAACAAGTAAGTTGGAATTAAACCAAAGTCACTTGTAAATCTATACTTTAACTAACTTAGACTCTAACGCTTGTTTTGCGCTCACTAATTCGCTTAAGTCACTCGGGTACCCTCGGCTCCACCATTTTTAATAATTTAACCTTTACGAGTTTTAAAGCGATTCCTTCGCGAGTGTCTTACCAACTGCCTAACACACTTACCATAAATGTTTCATACATTAATTAACCCTTTTTGGTCTTTAACCTATGTTTCAAAGTAAGGCGAGGGAAAAAGTTTCGTTCGCGAAATGCCGTTACTTGAAACGGTCGTTTCTCCTAAACCGTGCATCGGAATCGAACGAACTACATATCAAAACGAAGCTCGTAACATGAGCTATCTAAACATGGCAGTGGTCATAAACTAGCAGGGGGTTCTCGGGTCCTAATGCTATGCACAAAAACAGTCCAAAGAAAATCGGACGTTACGACGGCTATGTTTACGCGATTTCCCAATTTTAAACCATTCAAAACCAACCACAAACCAACCTCAAATCCAACATACAACCAACATCCATCCTTATCACATCATAACAATCCCAACCAATTCAATTTAATCATTCATACTTATGCCTAAACTTAACTTTAATCATACTTAAGTTCTTTTAAATCAAAACCACAACAATTACCATTCCATTTCACTACCATTCCAAATCCCAAACTCTAAATCATAACAACAAGCTACAATATCATCCTACTAATCAAAATCATCTTATAATATATAGGAATCTAGGGTTTGGAGATGGTATACCTTCCTTGAAGTGGTGGGAGGAGCTAGGAAGCCTTAAGAAGCTTTGAGAAGTCTTAAGAATGCTTGGATCTTCAAGAAAAACAAGAAAAATTTCAAGTTAAAAACTTGAAAACACTATTCATTGTCTTCTTCTTTGATTAAATGAAGAAGATTGAGAAGGAATTAATGGCTTAAACTCATGATATAGTCCTAACTAAGCATGAAGATGATTAGGGAATTATCTTACCAATTTAGGAGGCTTGGATCTTGAGTTTTGAAATTCTTCTTGCCTTTTGAATAGTGAAAAGCCGAGAGCTTCAAGAACAAGCCTTGGTTGCTTTTTGATTTTTGATGAAAATGATTTTTACTTGGCTTGGTTGACTTGTTTTTGTGTTTGCTTTAGTCAATTACCTTCTTGCCCTTGAATTTGTGTGGTTCTCTTTCAACCACACCTCCTTCCTTCCCTTGTCATGCTTATGTCATCCTCATGATGTCATCCTCCCTTCCTTGTCCTCTTTCTATTGGTTGGATGACATCATTCCCACTAATCCCTTTGATTAACTTCCTAATCGTTTGCCTAATGACCGCTGATCTGTTATACGGTTCGCTTAACTTTCATTTTCGTTTATCGTTTGAGGGATCATACCCGGGATCTTATTACTTAGGTTCCCTTAACCTTTCTCAATATATTGTATTCCTTCTATGATCCTCTCTTATAATCCTTTAATTTAAATCCTTTTTATCCTGTTATCTTATACTCAATTCTCTCCGTATCTTGTGGATTTCCGGGAAAAATCAAAGTGTTCGGAATTGGATTCTGACGATCTTTACATACACTTATATACCACATAGAGTACTAATAATATCCCATAAGATCAATAACAGAACCCCTACATAGCGTGGCATGAAAAGTTTTCTCGTTCAGCAAAAACACTATTCATAAGGGTTTCAAAATTTCTCAAAAATTGGGGTTATTACAGTCTCCCCTCCTTAAAAGGATTCCGTCCCGGAATCAGATAGAAAACAAATGGGGATACTTTCTTAGCATTACACTTTCTAACTCTCGAGTCAATTTTCCCACATTGTGGTTCTACCACCAAGCTCTGCCTAGTTTGATAATCCTTCTCCTAAGCACTTGTTCCTTTTCACTCTATAACCCTTCCTGGTTGCTCCATATAGGTTACGTCGGGTTGCATATCTATGCGCTCATATGCCTCTATTTATCTGGCATCTGAATTACACTTCCTTAACATTGATACGTGAAACACGTTACGACCTGCTACATGTTCGGGGTTAGGGCTAGCTCATATGCTAACTTCCCAAACGTCTTAATATATCCAAGGGTCCAACAAATTGTAGACTTAGCTTTCCTTTCTTTCCGAACCTCATCAATCCTTTCCAAGGGATACCTATATCATTACTAGGTCCCCTACTTCATACTCTTTATCCTTTCGTGTCAAATCAACATACTTATCATGTCCATCTTGGGCTACTACCAGCCGTCCTCTGATTAGATCTATCATATCCTTGGTCCTTTGGACTACTGCGGGTCCGAGCATCTTGCGCTCTACAACTTCATCCTAACATAAGGGAGATCGACATTGTCTTCCCTCAAGGATTTCATAAGGCGACATCTCGATAATGACATATGATCTATTGTCGTAAGATAACTCAATCCAAATTAAGTGATCATTTCAAATTCTTTCAAGTCTATTGCGCAGACTCTCATTATTGCTTTTAACATTAGAGCTTCTGCTTCTCAATACCCATTCTTTTCCAGTTTGTAATTGCTACTACCTTCCGTTCCTAATATTATACTGGTTATACTTTTGCTCGTTAGCGTTCTATAACCTTTTAATAACCACGTCAACCTTAGTATCACGAATGTGTTCCCATTCTGCATACTACCACCACTTTATTACTCCTTTTTCAGTTGTTTCTATTTTCCAAAATTTGATCAATCAAATAGAAGTAAAGGAATTTGTTGAGAGATCACTAAGATCATGAACACTTGTTATATCGCATAGTTAGTACAGAAGGTGGCCAGCCTTTAGTACTTGACAAGCAATTAAACAATAGCTGGTATCCTACTCGGCTTCTATCACACAGATAGATAGTCCTTCGGCAATACCTCCCCTTCTGGAAGGGTTGTTCTTCTCAGCTTACATGAAATGAAAAGAAGAGAAAAGAACAAATTTAAGAGAATTGTATATTCATAAAAAAAATTTATTGCCATAAAATATCTGGCTTGGAATCTACCTCTGAACTATAGAGGTTTGTCATAGAAGAACAAAACATATATGTATTTATATCAACATCAAGTATTATAGCATCGCATTTCACGTGCCTAAATATTTCTATTCCGTCCATCATTCTATGGACCCATGCTCTTCCTCGAGCTTATACACAATCACCTTTGAAACTCCCTCGACATCGAAAATCGAATTTGGGCTAGCCTATCCACCAAAGCTCCCAACTCAGGAATACGGGAGTAAACAAAGTCTCGGTCCTAGGCTAACTTGCCACCAATACTGACAGGTATAGTCTTAGGCATCTCAGACTTTGGCTCAGGGGCAGGGGTCTCTGAATCTGGCCTCAAGGGTGAAATCTGCATAGGGATCTCACTACTCTCAGAAGGGTCCTCCTCTGGGTCTGAACTAACATACACAGGCTCCTCTGGAGAGGGTGGAATAGGGTCCACCGGGGTACCGGTCAAACTAAACTCTGAATCTGAGTCACTACCACTACTGGGATCCTAAGAGAAAACACAAAACAACAACCAAGAAACAATGTTAGGGTTAAATAAAGCTTCCAACTAACTCACACCCTAACTCTAGTTTCCACTTTCACTAGAACACACTTTCCTTAGACTATACCTAATAGTCTAACTCAACTCTATATGAGTCGAACTCTCTCGAGATATAAATATACCCAAAATACCCCTTTTTTATTCCTAACTTGTCTCAGGGACTAGATCATGTCGCTCTGATACCAACTTGTGACGCCCTCAATCTCGGGGTTAGGAAATGAGGACCCACACGCCTTTAATCTAATAATTAAATAAGCATAAACCCCGATTAACTACTAACATGATCAAACAGGATAAAGTATGAGACAAGATTACAACTACCAATCATAAAATAAAACTTACAACCCCAAAATAATTTTAAATATACATAGTCGATCCCGGCTTGGTACCGACAGATAACCCATTGTATCTTTACATCTTTTGAACTAAGCGCTTTCTCACTCAAAAACACCACTACCTGCTCTGGCAACCGGAAGCCCTCAACACGGTAGGGACCACCAGGTATGCTCTTACGAGCAGTGCGCCTAAGCCTGGCCATCTTCTTGCTTAACTTCCATGGTTAGATTAAAACAAAACATATGAGTATAAAACTCAGCAAGTAACTATAAAGCAATTCTATAATATAAAATCCACAATATACTTTACCAATCTCAGGGCATTCTATTATATTTGTTCTAGGTGGCAGATTTCCGTCTTTTGGGCTATGAAAGGGGTTATGAAGGAAAGATGTAGGGCTTTCAAGGAACAAGGCTCGAAGCAGGGTGAAAGCCGACATTCAACACAAATCATTAAAGGATCAAAACAGATCTTTCAGAAAGGAAAGCAACAATATTTCACTTTATGGAACCAATTAAATGATCAACAGATTAAAATCAGGGTTCACAAGCTTTAAGCTTCACAATATCACAATTAACTCTTTTCATAGCAATATAAACCATTTTCATTTTTCAAGAACCAATTACTGAACATGATGTTTCAGTTCCATTTTAAATTATCATTATAGAACCCTTGATTGGATTACTTTATCTTTTCATTTCATTATAATACGGGTGATCAGCCCGTACCGACCTCCATCCGGTCTTTAAGGTACCCATCGACATAATTTCAGCCTTAAATTGGACTAGCCCCGCTAGCCTCTTATCATGACTAGACTAGTCCCACTAGCCTCTTACGTCCCAATCCAATCCATCAGGAATTCGTTTTGAAAACCTTGAGTTGGAAAAAAATAGGTTTTTCTAAATTCATATTATCATTACCAAGAATATGAAATCATTCAGACTCTTTCAAGTCGAAACTCATTCTTAGATTTAATTTCAAGAATTCAAGTTAAATAAATGAATCAAGGATAAACAAGATGAAATTCTAAGGGTTTCGAATCAATGATAACAAGGTACTAAAGTTAAAAGAATCAGACTATTCCAAGGATCGATAGGGAAGATGGTGATCACATAATATGGAATTATTAAGAAGGGTTCATAAAGGTAATTATAGGGTTTATAATAGTTCATGGAATAACAAATAAGTTGAGCGGAAAAGATAGGTTACCAAAGGGTTGAATCAATAAACTTATCAGTAGCAGTTTTGCAAGATCAAAAATAGGGTATCTCAATTCAATAACAGGGTTTCTTTATTTTAACAGTTCAATACTCTACATGGTATGAACAACATTCTTGCTATAACCATTTACACAAGTAATTACAGTTACTTACCTGAATTCGCTTTCCTGTTTCACAAAGGTTGAACTACTGCCACCTAGTATACCTTTCTCTTTCCTAGTCTGAATGCCCTCACGATCCGAATCTATAATCAAAACCAAAACCTCAATTAGTTTCTCAACTCTCGTTCCCGGAACGTTCACTCAATTACGATAGCTCGATTATACTCTTGACTCAAATGTACGAGTATAGCTTATACACATAAGCACATAGCACATCATATACTATATTCTTAACCTTTTCACCTTTATATACTACACAATCGACTTATAAACATCCTTATCTCGACTCGAAATCAAATCGTACTCTATATTAGTACACATAGCTCCTTATACTTGAAATTCTTACATAAATAAACAAACGACAAAACTTATAATGACATCCATAGTTAACACAGATCAATAATTCCCTTTCTCTTATACTTTAATTCGAATCAACATAGCAAATTAGGCAAAAATCTCACATACAATCCTTAACTAATCTCCATGATCAATTCAAGCACTTATATTAGAATTTGACCTTTTAAGTACTATAAACCATTCAGCCTTTCTATAACCCCCCCAATTCAAGCAAATTTTCATACCAAATCCATATAACATATAATCAATCAAACCTTCACTTAATCCAACTTAATATTTCCAATTAAAACAAATATATCATTCGAATTTTCATGAACAGCGATATGCATTTCAATTTTTGATCTCATACATAGCATGCAAGCATCTTTCTATGGTCTAATCCTAAATTCTAATGAAACCAAGCAAGAACAACACACCAATTTACTTCTTCTTTATTTATCAATAAAATTCGAACCAAGGCAACTTATAATCTCATATTTATACTCGAATTTCTCATCCCTAATTCCATTAAACACTCTATTTAACTTATCATTTTTAAACAACCATCAAACAATCATTTTTATCAACTATAATCAATTTATTCTTGATAAATCAAAGCCCTATGCGGCTTCAACATCACATAAACACATGCATGGTCTAATTTAGCTTTAAATTCATCTAATCATTCAAACCAAATCATAATTTATAGACTTAAACTTCAACAACTCATACCTACCAAGTATTTATAGACTAAATAAGACAATAACACTTAGATTTGATTAACTAATTATTACTACAATTAACTACTAGAATTAAGCACTTAATTAACACTTAGAATTAACAATATTAAAACACTCATGAGATCACAACTTCATTACTACTTCCTTCAATAGCCATTGTTATTACCCTTAGCATGCAACAATGATGATATTATTCGAATAACACGAAACTGATAAAAGCCAACTTTCATTGTACTAATACTATTCTACCAAACATCCACAATTAAAATAGAAGTTGAATAGGCATCAATTATGTTGAGTCCCTATATGTCTACAGAAATTGACAACATAACTATTTAAGAACAAGTTATTCCTTTTGATTACACAGATCATATTCATGCATACACATATCATGTAATCTCAAAACGGTTTAAAGCAAGTTCTAGAGCAACATGCCTAATGATGAACATCATACAACAAAAATGAATTGATATATAGTGTACCAATCATATATTAGGCTCAAATCCTCATAAGGTGAAAGCATGCTCAACTCACTAAAATTGACTAAGAAGCATCTCAAGTTTTAAAATTTTCGCAAGTACACACAAGGAATTATCATGCATCAAATGATTTTTCATTGATACAAAACTCAGAATTAATCATGCGAAATAAATATACACAATGTGTACTTATTCATGCTAATATACTCTTGAGACAAGGCAATTATATACAAAAGTTTTTTAAAAAAATTTATTTTTTTCAAAATTTTAAATATTAAGAATACATCCCCATAGTTAAATGGTTAATCGTCCTCAATGAATAAAATATATAATATAATATAATATAATATTAAATGAATACAATCATAAAAAAATACAGAAGAATATATATAAAAAAATATACAAAGAAAAGTTTAGAAATACTCCCCTATTACATAAGCACGAAGTGGTGGCCCAAAAAGAATAAAAAAAGATGGGCTTCCAGTACATAAATCCAGACCAAACTTATGGTTATATAAATGTGAGTCCAATATTTAGCACAGAGCCATGGCAGCCCAGGTGGTTAGAGAATACAAATAGAAACTCTTGCACCCAGAGAACAGTTGTTCAAGCCCCCTCACTTGCATTATATCCAAATAATTATTGTAAAGGCTGCCAACCAAGCATCTGATTGTGTTGCTGACTGGACTACACATGGCAGCTGATTTGGCAATGGCATGGATATTAACGAAGCGCTGACTAGGATGCTGACTAGGCGATGACATGGCAGATGGCTGGACGATGATGTGACAGATGACTAGGCGATGACGTGGAAAATGACGAAGTGTGGCTGCTGACTATGCGGTGACATGGAATTAGATCACACCTGAAATGAAGACTAACTTGAAATCAAGGTGTTTGTTTGAGCTAGATGGGCCTGTTATAAGTGTGACTGGACTGGCACTTTGCTGAATTAAGCCCAACAAACAGAAATTTGGGTGAAAGCAACGCAAGTGAAAGCAAAGTGGAGGGAAAGCAGGTGATGGGAGCACCGTGGTGTATACTCGCGCACCATGGGTTTCTTTCAACAGATTCTTCCTCCACCGCGGGGAGAAATATTGCACCACGGTTTATCTTTTTTTTTTCTCAAAAATACACTTCTTACACAAATATTCCTGAAACACTTCACATAAAATTTATCAAGGCATCTTGCGGGAGTTAAAATAAATACAAAAATAAATTAATCTCTTAAAATTATAAAAATATTTAATAAAAATAATAGTACAATAATAATAATAATAATAATAATAATAATAATATATTAGACTTACAAAATCATGGGTTGCCTCCCAAAAATCGTTGTCGTTAACATCGTTTAGCCGGACGTTTCTGAATCAAATTCATGGCTGCTTCAAGGGAAAATTAGGATAGTTCTTATCAAAAGAACCATTCAAACAATACTTGAGATCAAATTTGCTCGCTTCCAGAATATTTTTCCCATCAATTCTTGCACTCGTAGACTTTATATTTCTCCTTTTCTTCTTAACGCTTACAAGGTGTTTATCTCTTTCAGTAGATTTAAATTCACACTCTTCTACCTCATCATCGCTAATCCATCTTCTCAACATATTGTCATGACAAACTTCAAAGTGAACTAGTTCATCATTCAAAATCACATACTTCAAATGCAGTGGAAGTTCTTTGAGTTTTACATTCGTGAGATCTTTCACAAGAGAGATTTTAACTTTCTCTTTAACTTTCTTATGATGTAGCACATTAGAATGATCATTCATAGCTATATGAATTATATCCATAAGTTTCTTGTTTCCCGTACAGTCCTTATTCTCTTCATCCAAGTTACCCTTAAGAACGGTTTGAAGTGGATTTTCATATGATAAATTGCTGGCCTTGATATCAATCACTTCTTCTAGTGCATCCACTTTGTTGATTGTCTCATCCATAGACGAATATCCCATTGTGTTTTTCAGCTTAAATTTCATCTTCTCCTCTCCCACTTGAAAAGAAATTCTTCCATTTTTCATGTCAATTGTAACTCCAGTTGTAGCTACGAAAGGTCTCCCAAGAATGATAGGAATATTTGCATCTTCTTCCATATGAAGCTTTTTATAGATTAATAATGGCATTAGACTGACACTTGCTCCAAGATCACACAAAGCTCTTTTGATTTCAACATCCCCTAATTTGACAGGAATAGAGTAGCTACCTGGATCTGCTAACTTTTTAGGAAGATGGTTTTGCAAGATGGCACTACACTCTGCCGTTAATGAGATAGTAGAATTGTGTTCAATCTTTCTCTTCCTTAACTATATATCTTTAAGAAATTTTGCGTATGAAGGCATCTCCGATAGAACGTCCAAGAATGGAATATAGATATGTAACTTTTGCCAAATTTTAAGAAACTTACCATACTTCTACTCTAGCGTAGCTTGCGCCAACCTTTATGGAAAAGGAACAGGTGGCACGTATGGTTTAATAGGAGCTACAATAGGTTCCTTATTCTCTTTTTCCACTTCCTCTTCTTCGATCACTTTTTCAGCTGTAATGTCATCTTCATGATTTTTAACATTCATAATACTTGTGATCAACGTGAAATCCGGTTCTTGCAATTCTCTTCTGCTCCTAGTAGTTATAGCACTGATATGGCCTATTGGTGGTTGCTCAGTTTAGCCAGGAAGTTGGCCTGAAGACTTGTTAAGTTGGCTCAACTGCTGAGCAATTTGAGTAATTGAATTCTCCATCAACTTGTTGTGAGCCTTTGTTAGGGCGAAATCACGCGCTAATAATACACGCAAGTATACGCGTTCACAAGTAATATAGAATACTTTCTAGTTCGTTCCCACAGAGACTCAGACTAATTATGTTCAATTAAACTCACTCACTAATGTATGATTACTTCTCAATGTTAAGACAATAACACTTAGATTTGATTAACTAATTATTACTACAATTAACTACTAGAATTAAGCACTTAATTAACACTTAGAATTAACAATATTAAAACACTCATGAGATCACAACTTCATTACTACTTCCTTCAATAGCCATTGTTATTACCCTTAGCATGCAACAGTGATGATATTAATCGAATAACACAAAACTGATAAAAGCCAACTTTCATTGTACTAATACCATTCTACCAAACATCCACAATTCAGATAGAAGTTGAATATGCATCAATTATGTTGAGTCCCTATATGTCTACAGAAATTGACAACATAATGATTTAAGAACATGTTATTCCTTTTGATTACACAGGGCGAATAAAACGGTTAGAGTTACCCACTAATCATGCTTACTCGTACATGAACCTATGCTACCATGGCAAGTTCTAAATCTCAAGATCCACCGTAGCTTCACAAGAGATTAACACCCTATCTTATATGTTCGCGACGCACATAAGATGAATAAGCACAACCAATACTAGATATCATACAATCATCACACATTAAGGTATTAAACAACTAACTAAAGAATTCCATAGTAAATCCGTTACGACCCCATGATCACGATTAGCCCATGTTAGCACTCATCGTCATCATGGGTTCATATGAAAACATGATAAATAAACACAAGAGAATAATAACTAAACTAATTATATTAAACCAGAGTACGTCACAAGAGTAAATAGGTTCAAAGCAAAGAAAACTAACATCCAACGTTATAACGAAATAAAGAATCACAAGAAAATATGCTTCTTCTTCGTTGCGGTGTGCTAAAACGGTCTTCTTCCTTATCTCCTTCGCTCTTCGATTAATACAACGATCCAACCTTCGTGAAACGTCTCTGAAATCTACTTATATAGGAGTCCCATAAAACCCAGATAGCTCAGAAGTTGGAAGCCAAACAGAAATAGGAGTCTAAAATAATTATTCTGAATTTACGACCCTGTGCGGCCGCTCAGCATAGCTGAGCGGGCGCTCAGCTTCCTGCGCGGCCGCTCAGCAGAGCTTAGCGGGCGCTCAGACCCTTTCTGGAAAAATGATCGGTTTTGCTCCGTTTCTTCGCTGCAATCTGCTCCTATTTTCCCACTTGCAATGCTAAACACATGCCAAGGCTTATTATTGATGAATTCTCTCCCGAAATGCAACTAATACCCTGAAATGCACAAACACTAGAAAAACGCATCAAATACACAAAATACTTGATTTCAAGACACCAATTTAAGCTATTATAAGACATTCTAAGTGGTATAAAATGCCATTTATCACACCCCCAAAATTAAATCGATGCTTGTCCTCAAGCGTCACAGACTCAAAAACAAAATAAAAATATGCATGAATGCAGTCTATATGAAATGCAGTGATCCCCCTTACTACGACCAAACCAACCAACTTACGACATCTCAACATATGCAATTAGGCGAATAAAGATCAATCAAATCATACAAACTAATATACAGCCAGAAACGTGGTGTGTGCAAATGCTTAACAGAGATGCTTCGAAACTAGATCAATTATCATGACTCAACTATCCTCAAGGCAATCGCATGATTATACGAAGAATAAAAATTCTAGGCACAAAGTACTTATAACACTTCAAGAATCTTGGAGCTTGCTACGGAATCATGCTTTTATTCAAATTCTTATTTGACCGTGCAATGAGTGAGGCCCACAAAAGACTTATATAATGGCATCCATGTAACGAGCGTTCGGTTAGCGGATCCCAGACTATAAAAGCCTTAGGTCACTAGGCACAAAGTCCCCTAAGAACTTAATAACTCGAATACCAAAGAGCCCTCTCTTGATCAATTATGCATTAACTCTTTATTTTTTCTTTATTTTCTCTTCTTTTTTTTCTTTTTTTCTTTTTTTTTTCTTTTCAAAATTTCTGAGCAAGTGCGTTTCGCTCCATCTAGCTCAACCCTAGACTACTCGCATAAACATACGAGTCGGCTACTAGCCATTTGACGCCTAGCCACAATTAGCAATGAATTCCATTTTTCACTCCATTTTTTTTCTTTTCATGCCTTTAATCACTAAGAACCTATTATAAAATTCTAAGCATAATAAATAGATTAACCTCGAAAACCATCAAACCATAACAACCATCTAGTCCTCTTAAGCATTCCCTAAGACTTAGTGAAATTACAAATGTTTCTATCATGCATATCACCCTACACGACTCGACATCACTTTAACGCTATCACTACACTCGCATCAACGTCACAAATCACTTGGTAAATCAGCGCAAAAGGGATAATGGTAAATGCATGAGCTACATGACATGTTAGACAAATAAAGCTAAAAATAATAATAAAAAAAACTATATGGCAAAAATTATGCAACTATATGAACTAAACTATCATGAACATGGAACTATATGACACACACACAAAATATTCCTTAACTACCACCCCCAAACTTAAAATCTTCATTGTCCTAGTGAAGGTAGTAGAAAGGAATATAGGGTATACCTACTCGGAGAGATCATCATCATCATCACCCTCAGAGGGTGGTGTATCAGGAGGCGGATATGCAGAGTCCTCACCAAAAACTGGCCACTGGATGTCAGCTCCAAGGCCTCAAAAAATAGTCCCTAGTGCAAGGGTGATCTCTTGAGCAAACCTGCTCTGTGTCTCGTACATAACATCCATCCTCCTCGAAAGCCTCCTATAATGGGCATCAACCATCCCAGCACCCTCCTGAGCTCTAGAAGAACCAGCCTCATCTCGTCTTGGCCTCGTCATGGTAACACCTCGTGCTGGACGTCCTCCTGGAAGACGATAACCCAGCCCATGCTCCTCGGGCTCACCACCGGTCTACTCCTGCATCGCATGCGGAGTCCCGGAATCAATAGGAGCGGCCGACAACTGCAACTGCTCATGAGACGGCCACTGAACTCCCATAGCTCGGCAAAGCTTGGTAACCGTAGATGCATAAGGGATGTTCATGTGCTTAGCTCCCCTTAAAAACTTCAGAATTCCTTGGTAGAAGAACTCACCAAGGTCCACATAGTACTCCTCATTCAAAATTCCCCACAACAACTGTGCTCTCTCAACTGTGACCTCATGTGCATGGGAAGTAGGCAAAATATTAGCACAAATAAAAGCATTCCATGCACGGGTATACCTATTCATGGCGATCGCCGGAAAGTGGCGATACTCATTAGTTCCAGTCGTGAAGGTCCATACTATGCCGGCCTACAGAGAGTAGAACAAATTAAATCCAAGTCAAAATCCTCAGCAGTCTTCTTGTTCCAGTTCTCCTCCGTGGGCTTCCTCTATCTCTGCCCAATCACACGGCGAATCGCCGCAGGGTGATAATCCACCGTCATCTCCCGGACCACAGAATACCCATTCTTCTCAGCTTTCGCGTTCGCATAGAACTCGCGAACCACGCTCATCGACACTGCTTCAGGAGACTCACAAAAAGCAATCCACCCTTCTCCACAATCATAGGAAACAACTCACCATCCCTCTCCGATGGTAAGAATCCCCTCTCCTTCAAAATTGGCTTCCTCAGAAGCCTAGTGTACTCCTCAGCAGCCCTATCATTCAAATGAGGCCTCGCAGCAGTACCCCTCGAGGAATCAGCTATAGGGACAGTGCTGCTGCTATCGACAGTCCTTGCTCTCTTGGGTGCCATCGAAACTGAGTAAAAGTGTTTGAGAATTGTGTTTTTGGGTTTGGGAGAGAGTTTAGGGTTTGAAAGTGTATGGGGGATATATAGATGGGTGTATGTATATATAGGGTAGGGATTAGGGTAGAATTTGATTAGGAGTGGGTTTGAGGGTTAACATCATGGGGTAATGGGGAAATAGGTCGTGGGTTTATGGTTTGTATTTTGTTTTTTATTTTTCTGATTTTTTTTTATTTTTATTGAACTTAAAAAAAATTCTTCCAGTCGGCCCCTGAGCGGTCGCTCAGCATAGCTGAGCGGGCGCTCAGGGGGCTTCTGGAATTTTTTTTTCCAGGCTCTATTTTTCTGATTTTTTTATGGTTTTGGATAGGTTATTAACTTCTAAGGGTTCCTGTAACAACAAATCATGGGTTGCCTCCCACGAAGCGCTTCTTTTTCGTCATTAGCTTGACGTTGTGTACCTTCCTAAAGTTGACAATAAAATGGCACTAACCACTTCCCGGTTTTCCGTGTCTCCATAGTAGTGCTTCAAACGCTGACCATTAACCTTGAATGCTTGGTCCGAATCATTCTCAAAAATCTCCACCGCTTTATGTGGAAACACAGTTTTGACAATAAAAGGTCCCGACCACCTTGATTTCAACTTCCCAGGAAAAAGTCGGAGACGAGAGTTGAATAAGAGAACTTGTTACCCCGGCACGAATAACTTAGGATGTAGCTTCCTTTCGTGCCACCTCTTCACTTTTTCCTTGTATATTTTGTTGTTCTCGTACGCTTGGAGTCGAAATTCATTAAGTTCATTAAGCTGAAGCATTCGCTTCTTTCCAGCTGCATCTAGATCCAGGTTCAACTTCTTCAATGCCCAATAGGCCTTATACTCAAGCTCCGCAGGTAAATAACATCCCTTACCATACACAAGTTGAAACGGGGACATCCCAAGTGGAGTCTTATATGCTATTCTGTAAGCCCAAACAGCTTCATCGAGCTTTAAAGACCAATCCTTCCTTGACAGACAAACAACCTTCTCTAAAATGTGCTTGACCTCTCTGTTAGACACTTCCTCTTGACCATTTGTTTGCGGATGATAGGCAGTAGCAACTCGATGATTCACATTATAGCGCTGCATCATAGAAGTGAACTTACGATTGCAGAAATGCGACCCTTCATCACTTATGATTACTCGTGGTGTTAACCTTGTGAAAATCTGCTTATGAAGAAAATTCAACACTACCTTTGCATCATTTGTTGGTAGAGCTTTGACTTCTACCCATTTTGAGACATAATCGACTGCCAGCAAGATATACTGATTGTTGCAGGATGAGACAAAAGGCCCCATGAAATCGATTCCCCAAACATCAAAGACCTCGACTTCAATCATAACATTTAACGGCATCTCATCCTTTCTCGTAAGATTTCCCACTCTTTGGCAACAATCACACCTTAAAATAAACTGATGAGCATCCTTAAACAAAGTAGGCCAGAAAAAACCTGTTTACAGAATACGAGCTGCCATCTTCTCACCACCATAATGTCCACCATAAACTGTGGAGTGGCAGTCTTGTAGTATCCCCTCCGTCTCACAGAATGGGATACATCTCCTGATGATCCGATCAGCTCCCTGTCTGAACAAATATGCTTCATCCCACATATACCACTTCACCTCATGCAGAAACTTCTTCTTTTGAGCTGTGGTCAAATTAGGAGGCATTATATTGCTGACAAGATAATTCACAATATCTGTGAACCATGGCTCTTCCTCCTGAACTGCGAACAACTGCTCATCCGGAAAAGATTCGTTGATCAATGTCTTATCATGTGAAGTAGACTGGGGATTCTCCAATCTAGAGAGATGGTTAGCTACTTGATTCTCAGTACCTTTTCGATCTTTGATCTCTAACTCAAATTCCTGTAGCAAGAGCACCGAATCAGTCTCGGCTTCGAATCTTTCTTGGAAACCAAATAGTGAATGGCAGCATGATCAGTGAATACTATCACTTTTATCCCAAGCAGATAAGATCGAAATTTTTCGAAACTAAAGACTATAGCCAAGAGCTCCTTCTCAGTAGTGGTGTAGTTCATTTGGGCCCCATTTAAAGTCTTGCTAGAATAGTAGACCACATGAAAGAGATTATTCTTGCGCTGCCCAAGAACCGCGCCCACCGCATAATCACTCGCATCACACATCATCTCAAAAGGCTCTTTCTAATCAGGTGCTGTAATAACTGGTGCAGTGATCAAACTCTTCTTAAGAGTCTCGAATGCCGTCAAGAATTCATCATCAAATTTGAAAGGCACATCCTTCTCAAGTAAGTTGCACAGCGGATTAGATATCTTCGAAAAGTCCTTGATGAAACGCCGATAAAAACCTGCATGACCAAGAAAACTACGGATTCCTTTAACAGAAATAGGTGGTGGGAGATTTTCAATGACTCTCACCTTGGCTTTGTCCACCTCAAGACCCTTGCTAGAGACCTTATGCCCAAGAATAATGCCTTCACGCACCATAAAATGACATTTTTCCCAATTGAGCACCAAATTAGTTTCCACACACCTTTTGAGTACTGCACGAAGATTATTCAAACATTCATCATACGAATGTCCAAAGACGGAGAAGTCATCCATGAACACCTCGACATTATTTCCAATCATGTCAGAGAATATAGCCATCATACATCTCTGAAAAGTGGCTGGTACGCCACATAACCCAAACGAAACTCTGTGAAAAGCAAACGTGCCAAATGGACAAGTGAAGGTAGTCTTTTCTTGATCCTCTGGTGCAATACAAATCTGATTATACCCTGAGTAGCCATCTAGAAGACAATAATACTCATGACCAGCCAACCTGTCAAGCATCTGATCAATAAACGGAAGCGGGAAGTGATCATTCCTTGTGGCCTTGTTCAACTTTCTGTAATCCATGCATACTCTCCATCCTGTGACTGTTCGAGTGGGGATGAGCTCGTTCTTTTCATTTGCTACCATAATGATACCTCCTTTCTTAGGTACACATTGCACGGGGCTCACCCAAGAACTGTCAGAAATAGAATAAATGATTCCTGCATCCAGCCACTTCAGAATTTCTTTCTTCACCACCTCTTTCATGGTAGGATTAAGTCTGCGCTGTTGCTCAATAGTCGGCTTACTACCCTCCTCTAGCAGAATATTATGCATGCAATATGAAGGGCTGATCCCTTTGATGTCTGCGATGGTCCATCCAATAGCCGATTTGAATTCTCTCAAGATCCTTAAGAGCTTATCCTCCTCACTACCTGAAAGGTCAGATGCAATAATAACAGGTAAAGTAGATGCATCACCTAAAAAAGCATACCTCAAGTGTGCAGGCAATGGCTTAAGCTCCAGGGTGGGTGCTTCCTCAATTGATGGTTTGAGCTTTCCCTCAGCATTTTTGAGGTCAAAAGCACCTAGAGATTCAAACGGCATGTCTATCTTTCGCCTCCAGGGAGAAGCATTAAGATATTGTAGTTGCTCATTGCCATCCTCATCATCACTATCAAAATCCCCCACTAAGGCCTTCTCTAATGCATCAAACATTAGCATATGATCGAGTTCTGAAGTAACCGCAAAATCAATCAAATCCACTTTTAAGCACTCCTCATCTTCTGTATGGAATTTCATTGCTTTGAATACATTGAATGTCACATCATTATCCTGCACCCGTATAGTAAGTTCACCTGTCTACACATCTATCAAGGTACGGTCTATAGCCAAGAAAGGTCTTCCCAATATTATGGGAATCTTCTTATCTTCCTCAAAATCCAGAATAACAAAGTATGCAGGAAAGAAGAGCTTATCCACCTTGACTAGCACATCCTCCACTATGCCTCTTGGGTAAGTAATAGAACGATCAGCCAATTGTAGAGACATGTAGGTGGGCTTTGGATCAGGCAAATCCAACTTTTTAAAGATCGACAACGGCATCAGATTGATGCTTGCTCCCAAATCACAAAGGCACTTATCAAAAGACAACTTGCCAATGGTGCAAGGAATGGTGAAGCTACCTGGATCTTTAAGCTTTCGAGGTAACTTTTGCTGTAGCACAACACTGCATTCTTCCGCTAGAGCAACGGTCTCAAGGTCATCCAGTTTCACCTTCCTTGAAAGAATACTCTTTATAAACCTCACATAACTAGGCATTTGCTCCAGAGCCTCAGCGAAAGGTATATTGATGTGAAGTTTCTTGAACACCTCCAGAAACTTACCGAACTGCTTATCCAGCTTTTATTGTTGCAATCTCTTAGGGAAAGGTGGTGGAGGATAGAGCTATTTCTCCCCTATATTACCCTCAGGCAGAGTGTGTTCAATAGTAGTCTTCCTTGGTTCCGCCGCTTTCTCCTTTTTCTTAGCTTCTTCATTACCAACTTCAGCTTCTCCTTCTTTTTCTTTTTCAGCATCAGCGACTTTTCCAGACCTTAAGGTAATAGCCTTGACTTGCTCTTTAGCTTCCTTCCTGCCTGGCACTTCAGTATCATTGGAAAGTGTGCCAGGTTGACGATTGACACTGCATTGGCTATTTGACCAATTTGATTTTCCAAGGTCTTGATCGACACTGCCTGACTCTTGCACAACAGCTTAAGTTCCTCAAAATTAGCACTAGTGGGTGCAGCCGCACCTCCCTGTTGAGGATATGATTGCCTTTGAGCATACTGCTGTGGTTGCTGGAATCCAGGTGGATTGAACTGTTTACTTACGCCTTGCTGATATGGTTGCTGAATAGCATTCTGATTATTACCCCAGCTAAAATTTGGATGATTTTCGTTGTTAGGATGATAAGTAGCTGGCACAGGCTGCTGTTTTCACTGATAATTGTTCATATACTGAACAAATTCGTTAACAAGAGAACACTGATCCGTAGCATGAGAACTTGCACAAAGCTCACAGACCATAGCTATTTGATTGACTCCATAGGTGGCTAGAGAATCGACCGCTTGGAGCTGTGCTGCAATAGCGGTGGCTCCATCGACTTCCAGAATACCTGCTACCTTCCCAGGCATCATCTTTTGAGTTGGGTTTTGATGCTCATTTGCAGCCATAGTCTCAATAAGATTATAAGCCTCAGTATAGCTTTTAGCCCACAAGGCGCCTCTAGCTGCTGCATCGAGCATGGGCCGAGATTGGGCCCCCAAACCATTATAGAAACCAGTGGTCACCATCCAATCGGGCATTCCATGATGTGGACACTTTCTCGACATCTCCTTGTAGCGCTCCCAAGCTTCACACATAGATTCTGTAGGTTGCTGCGCAAACTGAGTAAGAGCACTCCTCATAGCAGCAGTCTTTGTCATTGGATAAAACTTCACCAGAAACTTTTGCGCAAGATCTTGCCAAGTAGTGATGGACCCAACTGGTTCAGAATGTAACCAGTCCTTAGCTTTATCCCTCATAGAGAATGGGAAAAGCCTCTGTTTGATAGCCTCATCAGTCACACCATTATATTTGAAAGTACTGCAGATCTCGACAAAATTCCTTATATGCATGTTGGGGTCTGCAGTCACAGCACCTCCAAAAGAAACAGAATTCTGCACCATCTGAATAGTGCCCGGCTTGATTTCAAAGGTGTTAGCCTGAATAGCCGGATGAAGAATGCTTGACTGAATGTCATCAATTTTAGGCCGAGAAAAGTCCATAAGAGCTGGATCTGCCGGAACAATACGATCACCCATGATTACTGGCTCTTTCTGCTCACTTCCTGAATCCGAATCTTCAAATTCTATCATCTCCGGAATAGCAAGAACTTCGTCTGTCTCCTCAGCTGTATCTAAAGTCCTCTTGCGAGTACGAGAACGAGTTTGCATAAACGCTCACTAAAGTACCTGAAACATAACCGGAAACAATAAGTAACATGTCTTAATCACTGAGTCCTAATGACCAATGATGGTAAGTACATAAACTAAACAAATACGTCGAGTCCCCGGCAGCGGCGCCAAAAACTTAGGGCGAAATCACGCGCTAATAATACACGCAAGTATACGCGTTCGCAAGTAATATAGAATACTTTTTAGTTCGTTCCCACAGAGACTCAGACTAATTATGTTCAATTAAACTCACTCACCAATGTATGATTACTTCTCAATATTAAGAAATAACACTTAGATTTGATTAACTAATTATTACTACAATTAACTACTAGAATTAAGCACTTAATTAACACTTAGAATTAACAATATTAAAACATTCATGAGATCACAACTTCATTACTACTTCCTTTAATAGCCATTATTATTACCCTTAGCATGCAACAGTGATGCTATTAATCAAATAACACGAAACTGATAAAAGCCAACTTTCATTGTACTAATACCACTCTACCAATCATCCACAATTAAGATAGAAGTTGAATAGGCATCAATTATGTTGAGTCCCTATATGTCTACAGAAATTGACAACATAACGATTTAAGAACAAGTTATTCCTTTTGATTACACAGGGCGAATAAAACGGTTAGAGTTACCCACTAATCATGCATACTCGTACAGGAACCTATGCTAGCATGGCAAGTTCTAAATCTTAAGATCCACCGTCGCTTCACAAGAGATTAACACCCTATCTTATATGTTCGCAACGCACATAAGACGAATAAGCACAACCAATACTAGATATCATACAATCATCACACACTAAGGTATTAAATAACTAACTAAAGAATTCCATAATAAATCCGTTATGACCCCATGATCACGATTAGCCCATGTTAGCACTCATCGTCATCATGGGTTCATATGAAAACATGATAAATAAACACAAGAAAATAATAACTAAACTAATTATATTAAACCAGAGTACGTCACAAGAGTAAATAGGTTCAAAGCAAAGAAAACTAGCATCCAACTTTACAACAAAATAAAGAATCACAAGAAAATATGCATCCTCTTCGTTGCGGTATGCTAAAACGGTCTTCTTCCTTATCTCCTTCGCTCTTCGATTAATACAACAATCTAACCTTCATGAAAAGTCTCTGAAATCTACTTATATAGGAGTCCCATAAAACCCAGATAGCTCAGAAGTTGGAATCCAAACAGAAATAGGAGTCTAAAATAATTATTCTGAATTTACGACCCTCCGCGGCCGCTCAGCATCGCTGAGCGGGCGTTCAGCTTCCTGCGCGGCCGCTCAGCAGAGCTGAGCGGGCGCTCAGACCCTTTCTGGAAAAATGATCTGTTTTGCTCCGTTTCTTCGTTGCAATCTGCTCCTATCTTCCCACTTGCAATGCTAAACACATGCCAAGGCTTATTATTGATGAATTCTATCCCGAAATGCAACTAATACCCTGAAATGCATAAACACTAAAAAAACGCATCAAATACACAAAATACTTGATTTCAAGACACCAATTTAAGCTATTATAAGATGTTCTAAGTGGTATAAAATGCCACTTATCAGCCTTCATCTCATTGATACTTACATCAAATTCTTCATTCTTCTTCAACTGTGTAGAGATAAATCCTTCCAAAAGATTTTCCAAGTTGGATTTTTGTGGCTGAGTTGGTGGAAGTTGAGATTGAGCCTGAGTATTTCTGTAGGAGAAATTAGGATGATCTCTCCAACCTGGATTATACGTGTTAGAATAAGGATTATACTATTGCCTTTGATTTTGGTTATAAAGGACATTTGCTTGTTCCATTGCTAATCACTGACAAATATTTTGAGTGTGTCCAACTACACCACAAACCCCGCATGAGGCAACTGTAGATGAAGTTCTAGAATCCAATTGCTCAATCTTCTTAATCATTTCCTGCATAGTAGTATTCAGCATGGTTAGAGCATCAACATCATACTTACCTCCCTTCTTAGGATGATTTCTGTCACTGTATGGATAGTTATTGGACGTCATATCATCTAACAAAGCTTTCGCATCTTCAGTGTTCTTCTTCATAATAGATCTACCAGAAGCAGCATCAATAAAAATTCGGAATTCTTGTGTTAATCCATTGTAGAATGTCTGGATCAACAACCAATAAGGAATATCATGGTGAGGACATTGTCTCTAAAGCCTTTTATATCTTTTCCACATATCATGAAGAGACTCCTCATCATCTTGATGAAAGTTAGATATGTCGTTCCTGAGCTTTGCAGTCTTCTTCTGACTGAAAAATTTGAGTAGAAAGGCCTTTGCAAAACCATCCCAAGTAATGAACTTGTTTGGCACTTCATCCTTCAACCAATATTTTGCTGCTTCTCGAAGAGAGAATGGAAATAATCGCAACTTTATCGCATCATCACTAACATTAGTCAACTTTATCGTATCACACTTCTGCAGAAAACTCTCAAGATGATCAACAGGATTTTCAGTGGACAATCCTGCGAAAGAATCATTGGAGACAAATTGGATGAATTGAGGCTTAATTTCAAAGTGGGTAGCCATGAATGTTGGTCTGAGAATACTGGAGAGTACGTCCTTAGTATCTGGCAATGGCATACCCTACTCATTGAGAGATTTAGTTGGTTCACCCGTAACTTTCTTATCTTATTATTTTAAATTCGTGCACCCGTTTGTCTTCTTGCTGTAGCTTCAATTTCAGAATCAAAAGCAATCAAATTTTCTGTACCTAAACTTCGGGTTTGCATGTAATAAGAAAACTAGAAACCAATACTAAATAACAATGGAATAATAGCCGAAGCACACAACTAAAAGACTTAGCTAAACTAACTCAAAAATTTACTAATCTAATACCGCTTTGTTCCCGGCAGCGGTGCCAAAAATTTGACAAGGCTGTCACGTGCCTATCAAATAATAATATCTAACAAATCCTTTTAACTATGTAGTAGGGTAACTCAGAGTCGATCCCACATAAAAAAAGGTATAAATCACTAGTAATTCTTGACTCGATTTAACTAAGCAAGTAACACAATAAAAAATGAGAGATTGATTAACTCAAATTATACTAAAGCAAATACGTTGTATTAATCAAATAACTAAAAACATCCAGAGTTAAGTATCCCCACTAGTATGAATCAATGCAATTATGATTTCTCACCCCAATCAATCATATACTACTCAAGAGGAAAGATGCGCCCTATAAAATATGAATAACCTCTCTCGAGTATTAACGGCTTCTCTAAAATAAAATCAAGCCTATTTTCATGGTATCATGCAATTTAGAGACATTATTGCGGGAGATCCGGGAAGCTACCTAAATGGAGAGCCCCCGCGTGCATGGGTGGTTGATAAACACGTATTGGGCAGCTGTCAATGGATTCTGTGATCGAATGTCCAACTTTCTATAGTTTAGGAGTGAATGGGCTAAGCCAGTGCTTCCTGACTTGCGGGACTGGTTAAAGCAATTCCCCTTATCTTACTAGATCTTAACTGATAACTAAAGATTTTATTTATTTAATAAAGCAGCCACCTCTTTCTGGTGTGCAGAGCTAGACAGAAGGCTTCTTAAGACATCACTTTCATACTCCACTCTCTAGTTCACTAATTGATCCTTCCGCTTTTGTAAAAGGGTTCGGATCATTAGGCTTTGCTCAACCTCCCCTCAGGGATCGCGGAGTCAGGTAGATCAACTGCTTGTACATATCTCCTGGCAAAAGAATATCCCCTCACTAAACCTCAGAATATCTCATCCTGAGGTCTTAGCCGAGGCTTGGCTTTACGCCCCTTGGTCTTTCTTTTCTCGTTTTAGTAAAAGGCCTCCGGCTGCAGCAAGGCTATCTTGAATTCCAATTTTCAATGAAATAAATGCATTCCTCTGTATTCTGTTGTGCTCAGCGAGCGGATAAAGCCCAGGATGGGAAGTCGCATCTTTTTCGGAGTTGAATCGGGAATCCTACTCTAAATAAAAGAATCTAATTGCGGGCTCTCAGGTGGCAAAGGTCTTCTTTACCTTACCGCTTTCCAGTCATCCATGCAGCTCCTACAAGAAAAGGGTCTTCGGCCAGCTTTCTATCTTACTGTAGTATAGTACATAATGCCGATCTATAGAAAATGGAAAAGAAAGATTCTTCCTTTTGGGGAAAACAGAGATGGAACGATTGATAGATGGTGTCCGTAGGGGCTATTCTCTATGGGCCCTTCAAGTATGCTTCTTTTCCTTTGAGGTCAGAAGAACAGTGGTCAGGTAACAAAACATGGCACTAAATGGAAGCGAGCATCCTGTAAAGGTTTGATTCAAAGAGATAGGTATCCGTTTCGAAGAGCTTGTTCCCTCTCCCCCCTCTTTCTTATAATTAAACATTTCTGATATGTTCTTCCTTTTGTTCGCCCACTCTTCATTCAGGGTGGTTAGAACCAGGAGAGGATCTTCCACCTTTACTTTAACTTTAATTAAGGTCATAGCACCAGCACCTGAACGCTTACTCTTACTGCTCTTCTCAGGTTCACCCCTTTTTCTTATCTTAGGATTGGCCGCCCTGAGGTTCTTGTTTGGAGTCATTTGTTTATCACAGAACAAGTCCCCCTCAGTCACTGCCATAGTTGACCCAGTATCAACTCTTTCTTCCAGATGAGATGGGCGGGTTCAGTCTGATTTTAAAATGCCGTTGACTTCGACCTTTAGCGATTCGCCCCTGAACCTAGAAAAACCCTATGATGCCTTCAATTTCAGAAAAGAAGTTTTCTTAGACTACGGCTTAGAGAATCCCGATCATGGTCTTACCAACCTGAAACAATTTCATCAAATTCTAAGAGATGACCTCTCTTTCTTAGACGAGGCGCCTTCAGAGTATAAGTACAAGTATAATGTACTTAGCTCAAATATAGGCGCTCTTCTGAAAGATAAACGGATAGCCTATGAGACCTGCCAATGATACGAAGAGCTTTGCTACCCCGGCTCAGAGAAAGGTCTACTTGCTTGCCAAAGAAGCTTCGGTTTTTGGGTGAGGGTCTTTGTTGAGAATTCGTAAGTAACTGAGTGAGTGCTTGAAGGACTTGGCCTGGAAGAATCAAATAAAATACGAACAACCGCGCTGGTCGTAATAGATTGACTTTCATGCTCCAGCGTGAAAGTTCCATTTCAGGGAAGGACGACGTACTATGACACTTTCAGTTTTGTCGAGCCTTGCTTTGGTCTCTGCTTTGATGGTTGTACGTGCTAAAAATCCGGTACATTCCGTTTCGTTTTCCATCCCAGTCTTTCGCAACACTTCAGGTTTACTTCTTTTGTTAGGTCTCGACTTTTTCGCTATAATCTTCCCATTAGTTTATATAGGAGCTATAGCCGTTTCATTCCTATTCGTTGTTATGATGTTCCATATTCAAATAGCGGAGATTCACGAAGAAGTATTGCGCTATTTACCAGTGAGTGGTATTATTGGACTGATCTTTTGGTGGGAAATGTTCTTCATTTTAGATAATAAAAGCATTCCATTACTACCAACCCAAAGAAATACGACCTCTCTGAGATATATGGTTTATGCCGGAAAGGTACGAAGTTGGACTAATTTGGAAACATTGGGCAATTTAATTATACTTACTATTCCGTCTGGTTTTTGGTTCCTAGTCTGATTTTATTAGTAGCCATGATTGGGGCTATAGTACTGACTATGCATAGGACTACTAAGGTGAAAAGACAGGATGTATTCCGACGAAATGCTATTGATTCTAGGAGGACTATAATGAGGAGGACGACAGACCCACTCACGATCGACTAAACGGAGAAGTCGCGCCGAAAGGAGCATATTGGTTCGAATCCAATTCGTGAGAAGAGTCCAGGCGAGAGACTATAATAGTCAAAAGGCCTTCGGCTAAAATACAATACAAATAGTCATAGAGCTCGTTGTTTCACTCATAAAAGATGATAAATAACCAGTCGGTACGGCAGAGCAGCTACAGTTATTTTAGCGAGCAAATTCCCCCACTAGGTGTGGGGGAATGCCGCGCCTTACCATCCTGGCCATTCTGACTTACCATATCCATGTCATTACCTGGGACACCATCTCCCCTTTTCTTTTTATGTGCAGCCTTTCTTTTGAGTTGCATCTAGTTCAGTAGGTGCCCTGATAGTCGTTCAAGTCAAGCTGCTTCCTTCTCTCCTTGCAGTCGAGCCTATTACTAACCTTGTTCATCCTTAGAATGCAAGGGTTTACTCTTCAGTCTTCGGCAGGAGGATAAGTGGATTCCCTTCCAAAGAACAAAGAATCCTTGATGCTTCTCGAATGTCTTGAAGAATGCTCTCCTTGATGTGAGGTAAATGTGAGGGAAAGAAAGAAGTCCAGGGGTAAGTCAGTTCACAGTGAAACTCTGAGAGGAGAGTCTTCATTCCACTCCGACCCTAGTTAGCCGAGTAGCTTGAAAGTAATCTACCTTTAGTGAATAGCTATCTTAGTTCTCCCCAATACTGATTAGTTGGTCGAGCACCCTGTCCCCTATTCCTTCGATCGAAACTGGCAACTTAACATCTTCCCCCCCTCCCTGAGGTATTGGGGGGGTATCCCCTCTCCGTCTTAGTTTGTATAGAGTCATCTTCCCTCCCATACTTGAGTAAGTACCTCAAAAACCTTTAAGTAAAGCCTTGGGAACTATATCTTATGTTTTTGATCCTTCCTCTGTTGAGCTAGGAACCTACCCACTTTGTAAAGCTTCTCTCTGTTATTAAACCCGCTCCCAATTCTTTTGAGCGAGCAAGCTCGTTTCCGAAGCCAATATTCGATCTTTCCTCACTAGTTATAAAATGCCCTGGCTACTCGTTATGAGTTACCCAGTCTTACCCTACTATCCGTCTAGTCTTTCCAGGACTGGTTAAAGCAAGAAGCCCTCTTTCTTCTGTCTTAGTCGATCGAGGTGATTATATCTCAGGTGATTCCCCGATTGAGGGTTACCGCATTTCTGATTCCGAACTAGATTTTGATTCTCTTTCTGATGTTGGAACCCCCTCTGCTGCTTAGCCGAGCTTCTTTCTTTGAAGCTTTTAGCCGAGCACCCTTCTTTGGCTCATCCACATTGGAATATCATACTTTCCAGCTTCTAAATAGCCATTTACTTTAGACTAGCTTTACATTACGAAATACCACTCGGGGAGTTTGAGGGAAGACCCCAGAACCCGATCTACAGCCGAATAGCAAGTCGTACGTAAGCATACAAACTTCGAGCAGAACTCAAAGCGATCATAGTGCTGATTCCCTTACCTACATAGCCATTCTTGCAGATCCGGGCGTTGCGTGCTTGTTTTGCAAGATTTAGCTTTCAGTTCGTAGACTGGATCAAAGATGTGTTCAGCTTGATTCGTTGGTGCAGTCACTTCGTCATCTTATGATTTGAAACTCGATTCCGCCTACACAAACAACGTAGTTGTTGCTTGGTGAGTCCCTTCATTTGCTTTGTGTGCTCCTTCGGCTTTATAGTAGCAAGATCTGGCTTTTGGTTTGAAGATTGAATCAGTGGTCAGCCTGTGCTTGAACGACGGCATTCCAAGAAGCAACTTCCTATGGTATGGGGATGGCCCCCTATTGATTCTGCTTTTTTAGTTCAATTCTTTAAATTCCTTTTCACTGGGAACAACTCCTGGTTCATTAGTTCAAGCGGAATCCAATACCTGTAGTGCCTCACTTTACTGAAAGCAGGAAGCATCCATTTCTTTGACATCTGAGGCATTAGGTTCCTTTTTTAGCCTGTGTCGGTGTCGAATAGACGGAATTAGTGGAAGTATGGCATCAGTTGTTCTCGAATCCGCAATCGAAAGAGCAGGAACATCTAGACTAGCCAGGGAAATCCCATCATGGGGGGAAGCGCAATCACAAGAACTGTGCAACAACCCCTACTTCCGCTCCCAGCAAAATAGGCTCTATAGGGCTATTCTACTCAAAATATCCCACTTAGAAAACCGGTCTGGTACTGGTACTAGAGCTATAGGCTTCAAAGCTATAATAATGGAGGTTGGGAATAACTATTTGTTACTCACCTTGGAGTATGCTGACCGAAGGCAAAGGTGCACTGCCTGCTATTCTCTTTCTTTTCGTCTTCATCTGCAAAAGCGTAGAAAGCCGGGAGGAGGTTTGGTGCTTCGTCAGGTAAGCTACTCGGGTTCATTGTCAGCAGAAGATAAATCGAAGTCGACCTGCAAAAGCCAAAGCAATTATCGGCATGCCGGTACCAAAAAGAAATTTGTAGCAGGCTACAATACATCAGCAGGTTCATATAGCAATATACCGGAACTGTGCGTGAAGGACGAACAACAAACACATAAGAATAACGACTCACTGCCTTACAGAACATAGTACAGATGTGATAAAATCCAGATCTTTCCAGATAAGAAAGCCCCATAAATCTGAAATATGGTCTGCCTTCTCGATATAAGTATGTTGTTCCTCCATCTGAAGGAAAGTGTTAGGGCTGTCCCTTCTTCCTTCAGAAAGAGGTCAAAATCTGGAAAGGGAACAGGGGCTGCGACCTATAGTTCGACTTACTGAACTATTATAAGCGAATTCCGCCATAGGAAGGACTTGGTACCAGTTAGCAATATGATTACCAACAAGGCAGCGAAGGCGATCACCCAAACTTCGGTTAACAACCCCCGCACTCCGGCACTCCAATGAACAACAGTTCTCCGCCTTACACAGGTATGCTCCTACACAGAACTCCTTGGTTAATCTGTCCTGGATAATGAGGACAATCCTTGCTAAGATGGTGAATCTTCTAAAACTCTCTGCCATAATAGAATAAAGAAGTCGATAAAACCTCAGGCTCCGGAGCTCCTTCTAGGGCACTTTTCTTTCAATATTTCAATAACAATAAAAAGGGTCTTAGTTAAAAGAGAAGAACTGGTCAACCCCTAGGATCGGGTTGACGCTCCATAGGCTAGGCGCCGTTAAGCCCTAGTATAAAAGGAGCCGTGGTAGATCGGATCGGAGCAGAGCTTGGAGAGGAGGCCTCCCGTTCTTCTTTGATCCATTTCACCAGCTGCATCTCCTTATTGATTCAACTGTATGAGCATGGAATTCTTTACTAAAAATGGAAGAAAAGATAGCAGAAGTTGCCCCTAGTCCCTCTAAGATCGAAAAAGATTGTACTCTGAGAAGCATACCAACTAACGCTAAGATAAAAGAACGCACTAATAGATTAGATCAAAGAAAGGCGATTTCTTTTTTTTTTTCTAAAAAAGAATGATAAAGAAAATAAGTAGGAAAAGAGTCGGTCTGTTAAGTCCTTTGGTAGTAAGATCAGGATATCTCTAGAGCTAGGCATCCGGTAACATGAGGTAGCAGAGAGGAGTGATGAGCCCGTAAGTTGCCGATAGCCAACTAGTCAATCTCATCTATCTCGTGCTCTTTTTCTCTTTCTCTAGTACCTCATGTCGAAAAACCCAGTAAAGATAGGTCCCTAAAGTATCAAGAGGCTAATCTCTTTCTTTTGTTTGGTCCGGTAGCTAAAAGAAAGTCCTTGCTTTATCTTGAACAAGGGAAGGGCAGCAACATAGCATTAGCTTCAATTAAACAAGCTCAACCTTGAGGTGGTAGGCCGAAGAACCGTTGAACGCTTCAACTTGGCCACTGAAGAAGGCGAAGGCTGGGCGAGAGACTAGGTGCCAGCTTACTACTTACTGCCATGGTTGAAGCTTTAGGCTCCATAGACGGAACTCTTTTTAGGTCTTAGGGAGGGGAGAACAGCACTCAGCACCTAAGGTGGGGTTCAATGCCTAACAAAAAAGGAAAAAGGGGGTAACAAAAGAGATGTATGGCCGAGGGGAGGAGAGAAAGAACACATGCATGGAGATTCTGTCTGTCGGAGGTTCGAGAATCTATGAAAGGACATCTAAGGCTAAGGAATAATTCAAGGAAGTCCATTACTGAGAGAAGTGGTGATCTCGTCTTGCTTGCTGGGAGAGAGGAAGCTTCCGGACCACCCTTTCAAGCCAGATAGCAGGCGATCACTCAGCAATGAACACTAACTGAAAGCGGCCGGGAATGAGTACCTATCCCTTACGGGAATCGAACCCGTGTCTTCGACATGAAAAGACGATGTCCTAACCACTGGACGAAAGGGACCAAAAAGCCATTCTCTCAGCTCCGAGAATAGAAGTGGTTCGTTTTGTTTCTATACGCAATTAAAGATTTCGTTTGTGTTCATGTTGGCGATTTCTGATGTGAATTCGGCGGGTCGTCCCCCCTTCCTACGGGTTCCCCCACCGACCCAGTGACACACCAACCACGCCCCCTCTCTTTCTCCAATCATAAAGCCCGCAGATCCTTTTTTTCATGCCCCCTGAATAATTAAGGCCCCGTTCTTTCTAATAAAAAACAGGGGGGGCGAAGCGCCCGTTTGAAGTGGCGAAGGCCTATGCTACAGTAAGAAAAAAGTACGTTGAGGTTACGAAGTCACTTAGTCGAACTAGAAAGAAAGGGGCTAAGGTTACGAAGTAAGGTCAGCTGGTTAAGGAAAGCTCAGGTTATGAAATAGTTTTGTCGTTAATTAATAATTAATTAAAATTAAGTAGTAGTGAGACGTCGGTACGGAGTTGCGTCAGCTGTGGATATAGACTAGGCTAAGGGACGGACTTCATCTCTTCTATTCTCTTCACTTACACCTTACACTTCCGCTGAGTCTAACGAGGCTCAGGTGCGGAGCCTTCCACTGTGGACCGAGACTACGCAAAGGCAGAACACCATAGAAACTTCACTGTCTTTATCATATGATTTCGCTACGCTCAATAAGAACCCAGAATAGCGGAAATAGGTTCGTGTTCCGCTTCTAAAGTCAGTCGTCTTTGCCCAAAGTGTGTGTGAACTTCAGACGACTCTCCAGTGGTTCCATTCCTTTTTACTGTACTTCTGGGTCAACCCAACCCGAATAAGAAGAAGAGGGTCAGCCAAACTGCGGTCCACTTTGTACGCTTGCTGAGCAGACCAATCAGGCATTTTAAAAAAGGGAAGGGAACTTCTCGCCGACGGAGGCAGTAGGAATGAAGGAGGCGGGAAGCTACCGCTTCTAGAATGCAAGCTTATCCTTTACCTTTTTTAGAGCGTACCGCTCTTTTTTTTAATAAAATAAGGTTTATGGATGAAGTAATCGGAATGACAAATGGTGACGGTTGCGGAAACCGGATAAAGTCGGGAACCCCCGGTTACCTTTTGTTTTGAATCAAAGTAGCGACGAGCCGAGTATTACGACTACAGGGGGAGAAGCAAAGCTTCGTAGACAGCTTCACGCTTCTTTCTAGCGACTAGCTGGGTGGCTTGGTAAGCAAGCTACCTTCAGCATCGGTAAAATCCCTATCAATAATAGGCCGAAATGGTGGGGAAGGAGGCCCTCCCTACTTCAATGGAAAGGGGGGAATCGCCGTTTCACAGCCGCTCCTCTACAAACTACCTTTCGCCTAGGGGACATCGTCGGAGAACAATGTCGTGGACAGGGTGAGAACCTTCCGTTGGTTACACCCTTTCAGTGTGGATTCTTCCATATTTAGATATGGGGATATATACATATAGAGATCTATATCTTTCTATCGATAGAAAGATCTATTGAGAAATGGATATTTCTCTGGTTTCAAGATCTATGAACAAGAGAGATCCCTAAATATCCATTTGAAAAAAGAGATGAATAGATAGGGCGAAGCCAGCTGAAGAAAGGGTGCTAACGAGCGAGTGAAGTATACGACGTAACGAGGCATTAGAGCAACGGCTTTCTCTGATAGAGGCTCGCTTCTTCAAGTTCTGCTTGCTGCTTTTCATTTTGATCGGAGTAGGTGCTTGCTGCTTGCTCGCTGTGTACTAAATGAGCCTTCACTGCCCGCCCGACCCCTCTCTTTAATCTTAAGTAAAGTGAAGTCAAATCAATGAAGTGAACAACCCAACCTCTTTGAAGCTTTGCCAAGAAGCTTCTACTTGTTGAAGCTTTGTTTCCTCTAATTCCGAAACACAACAATAGACTTGCAACTATAGTATAGGAAAAAGCTTATCTTTGATAGCGGGAGTTCAGAAAGGATCTGATCATAGATAAAGACTTAAACCTGTGCGGGGGTAGGGGCAGATGTAGTCAAGTGGATCAAGGCAGTGGATTATGAATCCACCATGCGCGGGTTCAATTCCCGTCGTTCGCCCATCAAAAAATGGACCATTTGCTACGGAGACACAAGACAACCCTCGAAAGCTTTTTTCTGCAAGTAATCTCGAGTCTTTCAAACGCATCCAAGCAATTAAATTGGTATCCGATTGAACATAGAAAGCATAGATTCGCGTCACCTACTTGCTGAAAGCACACAACTTAAACCTAAGATAGCTATCACCCCAGCGGAGTCTAGTCTTCTTATCAAGATGAGCATGAGCGGCCAAGCCCTGCAATGAGATCATGCGCCCTAAGCCTGGGCTACTGTTGTGTGTTCCGATCCTTCCAGTGAGAGCTTGCTCCGCTGTTCGTGGTGGAGTAATGGCTTAGGATTAGGGGTAAGGGCATGCCTTAAGGCAGCTCATGACCCAGGGTAGGCGCATTAGACTGAAGTAGTTTTTGTAGCAGGAGATCCCGAACCACAGCTCTCAATCCGATACTAAGAGTTTGCTTCCTTAATGGCGTAATATAAAAGATAGCAGAGAGTAGTCAGTGTCAGTAGCTCCTTTTTTCCCGAGCGCGGGAGTAAGAGCAGAGGAAAGTAAGCCAGCCGCTGCCGTCTCGTACAAAGTAACTGAAAGGTAGATTGCCCGTAAGCCAAGAGGTGTGGTGAAGTACGTGTTGAGCGGGCGAAAGTTTTGCTTTCTAGGATCGAGATGTTGCCACTCATTTCCTTACTTCTTCGGTGGATCCCTCTTGTTCCTGTTTAGTCCCCTTCGTTTTGGAAGATGTTTCTATTTCTACATCTGTTTCTTCCTGACTTTCCCACCCTTTCTTTGAACCCTGTCAATGAGCGTTGAACCGTTGTTTTAAAAAAGTATAAAGAACACTGTCACACAGAACTATAAAACGCTTTTCTTTCGTGAAACCGGTCCTCCGATATCATCGAATCCTTGTATCTATCTACAAAGGCAAGGGATAGCTCCTTATAATTTAGAATCAAGGGTGCTAAGATCCATTCCCGAGAGAATCAATTCAATTCCTATGGTCGCCATAGATGAAACGATTCTTATATCGAATACCCTCAGACGCAACGCACATCTATCTAACAAAGCAAGCACTTTCCTCGGTAAGGCCCGGGTATGCCTCCTACCTTCCTTCTGCAGGAAGAGCTTCCGAAACTACCTAACAACATTGCATTCTATACACTCTTTCTTCTATCGTTCATTCGCGGATACAAGCTAACGCTTTTGGGCTAACGCTTGTCTCCCGCATTCACTAACTACCATAACTAGTTGAGATAGATCGTTCGTATCCCATTTATAGGTATACTCACTTGCCTAGAGCTTTCATTGAAAGGTAAAGGAGCAGTATCAAAGAAACCAGCTCTATATCATAAGCCAAAGAGGGGAGATGAGATATTGAGTAGGCAGTAGATATGGCTTTGGGTCTCCCATATGCTTAAAAAGTAGTGTATGGGGGGGAAAGCTCGACTCTTACAGAGGGAAGTCCTTGGCTGGACAGACTGAGATTGAGAGACAGACCAGGCCAGGCTACTTTCTATTCTATAAAGAAGAGACCTTCTTTATTTCCGGCCCACAGGATAGAAAAGTAGATCGTTCAACTATAGCTTCTGTTTTCATTTTCAGGTCCCACATTGAATCTAAAATAGATCTTTGCTACATGTTGCTTAAGACATTTAATTCGAAGAAAGAGAGAGTGAGCAGCTGACTTGCAACCCCTAGGTCATAAGAATCTACCGATTAATACTTTTGGTCGAGTTTTTTTCGCTCCTAGCCGCTTTAACAACAGCTGCTCTAGCTCTTTAACTCCTTAGTTATAAGAGAGGGCTATCTACTACAATGGGACATAGCTTCTCCTGTCTCCTTGAAACCGCAGGAACAAGAAATAGCTCCTTAACTTCTTAGCTACAAGAAAGTACAACAGCTACAAACAACAGGTTACGAAGTAACTTGAGCTTCTTAGCTCCTTAACTACAATAGCAAGTAAACTTCCTCCTCTCTTTAGAAAGCCCACAGGGTCTTTAGCTCCTTAACTGCAAGAGCTCCGAGCTGCAATAGCGACTTTCGAGATCTCGGTTCAGATCTGTTTGAAAAGTAGCAAGACGAAAACTGCTACCTTTTCCTCTCTGTTTAGGAAGGGATTCACTAGTAACCGAGAAAATACGAGATCTTTTAAACACAGGGACATAAGATCGATATTTCCATATCCCTTTTCAGACACAGCAATGAGAGAAAGCACTAGTAAAATTGGCATCTTCCTTTCTAAGGAGGTTGGATTCAACTTTATGTAATGTACGCGGTTATCATCGCCCAAAGAAGTCAATAACAAGCCATTGTTTGACCAATCACGTATTCTCAACCAAGAAGAATAAGACAGGAATGTGCTGTAGAACGGGTTCTCTCTCTAAACTCCTTTCCACAACAGTAGCTGAAAACGAGGTCTACTCTGTTAAGGAGGCTACTTGAGCAACTTTAGCTACAGGAATACAAGCTACGAGCTCATTAGCTCCCTTGGCTGCATTTGCTACTTTCACTTCTTATTTACCAGGAAGGCCATAAACTACAATCGGCAAGGATGAGCTTTCTCCTCCTGTCTTGTCCGTAAAGCCTGTTACTAAAACGGGACGCCGTTACCTTTCTCCGGCTGCAGGAACACCGGCGCATTAGCTACAAATAGGAACAGCTACAAATGAATGCCCAGAATCTGCTGCTTGAGAACCGGAAGTGACATAGAAGAAGAGTCTCAGTTTGTGGGAAAGAGCTGGTGCCTTTAATATGCCTTGCTAGGTACTATCCTTAAAGTAAAGGAGGAACCGTCCAAAGAGGGTCATGCCATCCCATCTCGTGAGGGGATCTTTTTTCTTTCCTCTTTCGGATAGGTCTAAGGGGGGAGGAAAGGACAATTGCTATTTCATCTGGTACTTTCTTTATCTTTGCAAGAAGGTTTGATGAAGGAATGCCGGGAATGAGAGATGGGGTACTGGGACTGGAGCTAGTGGTTAACTATTCATATTCATCTTCCTCTCCCTTGACGAGAGTGAGTGTAAAGAGAAGGAGGCGGAGTAGGAATAGGAATTCAGAGAATATACTTTTTGAAAGAACGACGTAATCAGCAGCTATTGAATAAGCCTTCCCTTCTTCCTTGACTGGTGATGTGGAATAACCGGTGTGCAGATGAATTAATTACCGAAAAACTTTCAATCTCATAAGAGAATAAAGAAAGTAGCCTAGCAGCCCCGATACGCCGAAACCTCTTATTCCGGCTAACTTACTGCCGGAGTCATAAATTGCATAAGAGAAGAGATGCCGCATTTTTTATTAAAAAAAGAGCTCTTCCGAATGATAAAGAAAAAGGGTGCTTAGGTTCGTTGGAAAACCCAACGTTTGTACATCCTTCTCCCATGCTTTCCGTTGGTCAAAAACCAATAAAAGTTCTCTAGACTTCTTCACTACTCGTACAGGAAGGACTCTCTTTCTGTCTGGAGGGAATACTTTGTTCGAAAGAAAGATGCCTCAACTGGATAAATTTACTTATTTCACACAATTCTTCTGGCAGAGGGAAAGCCTGTTACGAGTAAGTGGAGAGGAAAGATCTCCAGAGATTCTTATCTCATTCCATTCCAGCGGCTCAACCAGTAACCAATGGCGAAAACTCAAAAATCCATGGTTTCCCGGTAGAACCCTATTTCGCCCAAGTTGTTTCGGAACCGGAAAAAAGAAGCGGTTTTTCGCACATCTTGCTCATAGTGCAGGTCCCACTTGTATATCGTATTTGGCCGAAGAAGCATCAGACAGGTTGGAGTTCTTACCTTCTTGGGACTCCATGGACCAAGATCTGCTTTTATTATATGGGCAATACCGATCTACTTTCACTTTAGTAGATCATATGGATGTAGAAAAAACTTCTCATTTTGATGAATTGGAAACATCTCTTTTCAATTTCTATTTACCTAGTTCATATCTTTGTTTCATGTGTTCCCGGGAGGAATTAAATCTCTTAAATCTCGGGATACCACCTAAATAACTGTGGCCAGAGAGTAAAGTAAAATAGGTCGGAGTCTGAGGTCGGGTCGGATGACATACATCTTGGTTGGTTCCACAGCATGCTCCTCACTGCTCTATGGAGTAATACGGGAGGCAAGACTCTCTTAGAGGTATTAACAACATCTCTATCTCTATATGGTGACTATCACCTAACGTCTTTCGCTCAACAACTCATCACTGTTACCGCGAGAGATGACTTGGTCGAAACCCAAGTGCCTTCCTATGGGAGAACAAGTTATCTTCCATATTGGTGAGGCTTAGTCAAGCACAAGTTTGGGTATTTGCCACATGCTCACTCCTTACCACTAATGGTATCATTGCCAGGCGTGGGAGATCGCATTTAGGGTTGTGTTGCTTTTGAGTGATAGATCTGGTCCCATCTAGTCTAGAATAAATATCATATAGAGAAGAGATAGACAAAGAAGTCTTTCAAAAGGGGCCGATGGATCGCCCTTAATGCCCAACAAGTCCCATGCCTTTCTTGGCCCAACCGGCTGGCGATTTCTGACAAGTCTTTATGCATTTTTAGAGCAAGAAGTAGTTTTGAATTTTTTTGAATAAACAAGATGACAAGACTTTTTCAGGAACTGGAGAAGGGGGAACTTCTCAGTCTTGTTCAATCCCTTCAATTTGTTATAGCAGTCTTACTCATAGTTATTATAGTCTTACTTTTCTGGGTTGTGTATATTTGCTATATACTTTTGCGTAATAATATAGTAGCGAGAGAAATTCTCGATAAGCGGAGCTTTGAATACATTTTAAAGCAAATCGAGCAGGGGAACAGACTGCCCTCCGTAGACGTAGGTACAAACTACATCAAAATTTCCCCTTCGGAGGTACCGCCTTTGAAGAAAACTAAAACAGAGGCGCCCGAGAAAGAGCCGTAAAGGCAAGGCACTTGAAACAGCAATTCCCCCGCCCAGTTCTGCTTGCCTAGATCTCTTATTTCCCGCGTAGTCCGTTGGTCAAACCAACGATTCTCTTCTCACAAAGTAATAGATAGATCTTTTTCTAGTTAGACTTCTATCAATGCAATGAAATAACCATCCCTTCCTATTTGTTTGTGAGGAAAGACCTCACCTACTCTCTTCCAATTCATTATATTCTAAGGAAAAGTGCACTGGGCCGTTTAGGCGGAATAGGCAAGCGGTGTGCTTTCTTTACTTTAAGAGTTGTCAGGATACACAATAGAAAAGAGAATGAAATGACTATAAGGAACCAACGATTCTCTCTTCTTAAACAACCTATATTCTCCATACTTAATCAGCATTTGATAAATTATCCAACCCTGAGCAATCTTAATTATTGGGCGGGGTTCGGTCCGTTAGCTGGTATTTGTTTAGTCATTCAGACAGTGACTGACATTTTTTTAGCTATGCATTACACACCTCATGTGGATCTAGCTTTCAACAGCGTAGAACACATTATGAGAGATGTTGAAGGGGGCTGGTTTCTCCGTTATATGCATGCTAATGGGGCAAGTATGTTTCTCATTGTGGTTCACTTTCATATGTTTCGTAGTCTATATTATGGGAGTTATAGCAGTCCTAGGGAATTTGTTCGGTGTAGCGGAGTTGTAATCTTCCTATTAATGATTGTGACAGCTTTTATAGGATACGTACCACCTTGGGGTCAGATGAGCTTTTGGGGAGCTACATTAATTATAAGCTTAGCTAGCGCCATACCTGTAGTAGGAGATACCATAGTGACTTGGCTTTGGGGCGGTTTCTCCGTGGGCAATGCCACCTTAAATCGTTTTTTTAGTCTTCATTATTTACTCCCCTTTCTTTTAGTAGGTGCCAGTATTATTCATCTGGGCGCATTACATCAATATGGATCAAATAATCCATTAGGTATAAATTCATATACGGATAAAATTGCTTCTTACCCTTATTATTATGTAAAGGATCTAGTAGGTTGGGTAGTTTTTGCTATTTTTTCTTCCATTTTCATTTTTTATGCTCCTAATATTTTGGGGCATCCCGACAATTATATACCTGCTAATCCGATGCCCACCCCGCCTCATATTATGCCGGAATGGTATTTCCTACCGATCCATGCCATTCTTCGTAGTATACCTGACAAAGCGGGAGGTGTAGCCGCAATAGCACCGGTTTTTATATGTCTGTTGGCTTTACCCTTTTTAAATCAAAGTATGTATGTACGTAATGCAAAATTTCACCCGATTTACCATATAATATATTTGTTGTTTTTGGCGGATCGCTTACTACTAGGTTGGATCGGATGTCAACCTGTGGAGGCACCATTTGTGACTATTGGACAAATTTTTCCTTTTGTCTTCTTCTTGTTCTTTGCCATAATGCCCATTCCGGGACGAGTTCAAAGAGAAAATCCTAATTATTTTAAAGAGAACTAATTATTCCAAGGATTAGACCGATCACACCTGAAAATAGAAAAATTATGACACCAATAATTTACGAGTGAGTATGACACCAAGAATGTACTAACGGATGAGTTTGATAGTGGGTTATGTTGAGATATAGCTTTCTAGAGTTTGATAGTGGGTTATGTTGAGATATAGCTTTCTAGAGTTAGAGAGGTGGAAATGCTGATTGGGCGGCTGAACATGTACACAAAAGGCTCTGCAAGACCTATTCTCAAGCAGGTGAACAAGCTTGACGTGAAGAAGTAGAAGCTCAGTCTATAACTCCTAAACGAACAGACGAATCAGCTCTCTACTAGGGCACATGACTATCAATCTTCTCGTCGAGAAGAAGAGTGCCAATCTCTCGGCAAGGTTAAGTGCTAGCATTACGCTAGTTTACCGCATATATGATGTTGTCTACGAGTCATCTAGGTCTTTGATCCGCTTAAAAGGTGTAGTAGAATCAGTCTTATCTTCTCTTCTAGAATCATTTATATCCTGCTCTCGTGCACTTCTATTCAACAGGAGAAACTTTTACTTTGAATAGAAGGATCAGTGCCCATAGCAGTCCTGGAGTTAGGTTATGATGGTCGTGAGGCGCATTCTCTTTTCAAGAATCTCTTCCCTGCTCTTGTTCCGGGCTAAGGATGATACCGAAGGTGAGGGCCTTTCCCGCCAGGGCAGTGAAGTTCGTGCTAAATGACCGAACGAACGTATCTGGTTGCGAGTCTTCTCCTACTGAGAACAGAGCTGCTGGGTGAATTCTGCTCTGATTCCTGAAAATGGTTATCCGTGTTGTGTTCTTAACCTTTGCTGTAGTTTATTTCCTTTGTCTTAAGTGATCTATTAGAGAGCTTCCCTGTGACCACCCGAAAGGTAAGAAAGAGATGCTCCGCGTAGCTAACCCCAAGTCTGGTAGCCTTTGAAAATAGGTTTCTGATGTAACTGCCTATCATGCCAAGCTTTACGCTGTTGCTCTTGCACAGGAGGTTGCCATCTTCCTCAGGATGGATCAATTTGTGTAAACGATCGCTTTCCATGTCTCCCAATCGATGCGGTACTGCCAATCGTAGACTGGTGACCGGGGAATGAGAGCTTCAGCTCCATACACCATGATGAATTGAGTGTTTCAATTCGTTATTTTTTAGGTTCTTTGTGTATATGCCCAATTATAGGTCACCTATGTGACCAATCCTCACCATTGGTTTCACAGCACTGAGTAAGCATACTAATTATGACCGAGTTGGTTTCTTTTTCCTGTCCATTCGCTCTAGGTAATGTAATATGGGCTCGACTTCCTTTGAGCTATGAGAAATGAATAGGGCTTAACAGCGCCTTCTTCTTTTTTTATCTTGACCGGGATCTCATAAGTATGGCTACAAAGAGAACTATGGAGCCTAGCTGAAAGCTTGACAAGGCCTATCCGCCTTAGTGTATTCGGGCACCCAACTACTCGCGGAAAGAATGGGGCATTCAAAACCAGACATAGATTCCTTCTCCCAGGTTTGCTATGAGGTAACCGCACATCTTGATGCTGGCAGTCAAGAAGGCAAAGAGTTTACTTCGACTTCCGAAGTGTAAAGAGTTGACCTTCCTTGAAATGAAAAGAAAGAAGTGCTAAGGAGAGGTTGGGAAGGAGGGACTTCGCTAAATAGGGCCTGTGTAAAGTGTTTTTCACGGACATCCATCTGAATTCAATCCATTTAAGAATCAGAAGAAAGTGAGCGGCAAATGATCCAATACCGGACCTGGCAAATATCCGTCTCTCAATCCCGGGATTCCATTCCAAATTATGCATTTACTGACCGCACTATCTTTCTTGATTCGCTGGGAGAGAGTGGAGGGCCAAGGTTCGTTGACAAGTACTTCCTTTCTATTAGTGCCACCGGAAAGGATGAAAAGAGATAAGATGCTGGTGGTAAAAGAAAGAAAGAAGATAGATTAAGTTAGTGTTCGGTGAGTGATAGATAGCTACCTGACGGGGGAAGGGGGGATATGACTTGGAAGCTGCCTTTTCTTGTCAGCCCAATGAAGATGGCATGAATAGTTGGAGTTGGTGCTTCTCCATTCGAAAGTAAGAACAACTTCCATTTGACCGCTTTCACGCTTCATGAATCCAGTCGGTGAATCTAATATGAATAGTTCGCCAGGGGGAATTTGATCTTCAGGTAAGGTGCGTATTGTATAGGATAAAAGGCCACGAATAGGGCTCCTCTCCACCTAGGCGAAAGATAGGGCTAGAGGCGAGCGCTGGAAAGATAGGACTTTCCGATCAAGCCTAAAGCTTGAATGAGACACCGGGCATCTATCTTCTTTTCTTTCACATTTCCCAAAACTCATTCGATTGCTCGTGATGGGCTAGAGAAAGGTGGGGGTAGGGACTTTTGATGTAAGGTAAGATGCTAGCGGTCTAACTCGGGCAAAAAGATGAGCCGAGTAGGTAGGCTTCTATCCGACAGGGTTTGATGGTTGATATCGGATAGGAAGAGAGAGATGACATTTCTAGTGAACCCAAGAAAGGAATATAATCGAAGAGGCCAACGTAAAAGCACAGAAAGGGAAGCAACTTGTCCACAAGCTTGATGTTCAAATAGTGGTCTTTTTTCCTAGTAGCTAGTTTTGACCTAGTTCAGCTACTCGAGGGCAAATCAATGTTCATAAGGCACGGAGAGACGTTAGGCGAGAAAGAGTTTCAAGTAAGGTTTGAAATCTGCTCTGTTCTAGTTCATAAGTGAAGGAAGAAAGCTAGGCTTCGTCTCTGTCTAAGGCAGGCAGGTGAATCCGTTACTTCTAATAGAATAGAGGTAGCTCACTTCTGTGTTCAAGTGAAAGAAATAAAGGTTGATAAATCCTTCCATCCGATCCCTCTCTTTTATATGCCGATCTCAGCAAGCAGTACCAAAAAAAGGGAGTGAAGGTTAGCAGACTTGGTTGCCTGCCGTGGGGCCCCTTTGAAACCAACTAAGTCAAGCTCAATTACACAAAGCTACGCATAACTTCAATCTGGGGGCACTCCCGGACATCTGCAACGTCCTCCCAAAGGGCACTAGGAGACTAGACATATTACGTTACGGGCACTGGATCTCGGTTTTCCTCGTTAGCAGCAATTAATGAGATGAAGACATCTGAAACCGGTTACGTGGCAGGTGAACAAATCCCAATGAATTGTAATGCAGCTGTTGACGAGTGTATGCTCGGTGACTGGTATCAGAGCGGGATGTCTACTCGTACGGGAAAATCCTTTCGAGGAAGATTAACCGATTATCAACGAAACGAGTTGCTACTACAGTTGGTGGAGCAATTCCAGGGCATGAATGAACAACTCCGTAGCCTGAATGCTCGTGTGGGAGATCTATAATCTGAAGCAGCAGCCTCAGTTTACAGGAAACTTGGCGGTCAATCATGAAGGAGAATCATCCGGAGGAAAGACTAATAAGGAAGGAGATGCTGAACAAGGTGAACAACAAGAGGACCAGCCACCTAATCTAGTTCCGAGACGGGAAGTCCGGGTTGGCAGGCCCCCACAAGTGCCAAAAACTCCCTTCTTAGATTAGACTGGAATGGGGAAGTTGCTTGAAAGAGATTACTATGAGCCTTATGACACTGAAGAAGACATCACAAAGAAGGTGAAAGTAGGCGTTCTATATTTTAATGGTAGACTAAATCCAACAACCTTTGCCGATTGGTTGTCTGCGATTGATGAGCCTTTTTTTTTTATTGGTATGACATGTCGGATGAGCGGCGAGTTCGGTTTGTTAAGATGAAGCTAGTGAGCCTCGCAAAGGTGGGGTGGAACGGTTTTGAAGGTGATATAAGAAGATTGGGACAACCACCAATAGCTACTTGGCAAGAGATGAAGGCAAAGCTTCGAGAGAAATACATGCCGCCTAATTACCACGGCAAGTTATTTTAACAACTTTTCAATCTCAAGCAAGGCAACATGACAGTAGCGGAGTACATGCAAAGGTTTGACGAACTCAAGACTCGGAGTCAAATTGTTGAAGATCCTCGCCACACTTTGGCTAGATTCAAATCTGGCCTGAGGTTCGATATAAGGAAAGAGTTGCTTCGGCAACCCCCTTCTGGTGTGGAACATGCTTTTCAAGTGGCCTTAGATATGGAGGAGTATTTACGGGTGCCAACCGTCATGAAAATAACTTACCAAGCTGGGGAGATAGCAGCAAGGGGCTTACTGATGGCAACCGAACTGCTAGGACAACACCTCTCCAATAAAGTCCAGCCTGCAGGTGGAACAAGAAGAACAGCTTCAACAAGAAGGAGCAGAAAATGAGGAAGATGAAGAGAATCCAGAGTTCAATGCAGACGACTTGGCGGATTCTGACGTAGATACCTCCCTGCTATGGTGGTTCGGCTCTCGCTACCCTGAGAAGTAAGATTGGAAGAGAACAACCATCTTTCAAACACTTGTCACCTGCGGCAAAGAATTACGGAAGCTGGTCATTGATGGTGGGAGTTGCATGAATGTGGTTTCAGCCTCTACAGTTGAGATATAGAAGCTTCCTACCGAGCCACATCCAAAACCATATCATGTCGCATGGATCAACAAAACTACCATACCGGTAACTCAATGCTGTTTAGTTTCTATTTTCTGGTCATTAGAAAGATTCTATTTGGTGTGATGTTGTTCCGATGAATGTTACACACGTATTATGGGGTCGACCTTGGCTCTATGGTCGTGATGTGTATCATTGTGGTAGAGAGAATACTTCCCATTTTATGTGCAAGGCTAAGGATGTTACTCTCTACCCAAAGAGTACTGAAGAAAATGAAGAAATCTAGTATTTCCGTGAGCAGTAAGCAGCAGATCTCCCCTTCTTTTTGGAAAGCTGGTGGCCGCGTATGAATTCTTTCAAGGCAAGGGGCGGCCTGATTCGACATTGTTGTTTACTCTGATCCGGTCGAGGTGGTTTTCGTTTACCAGCGCGTAGGTGGTCTAAGTTCCTATGACCGAGTCTTTCTAGCCCCTGTGAACATCTTTTCTTAATGTATTAAAGAGGGCCTCTCTAACCGGTTAAAAGTGGTGGGTGTCCACTAACGGCCATTCCTTGCTCGGCTCCGATAACGCAATTCCGGGAGGAGTCGGTAGTTGGGCACTGGATCCCTTCGGATCTGGAGAACGTGTGACGGCTGGGTCGGGGTTTGGTGAACCAACAGGTCGCTCCTCTAGTTGAAGTATCGGGCCCCTTTTTCGTTGCCTAGGTTACACCTTCGGAATACCCCAGAAGGGAATTTTGCTCTACTTCCCCCAATCTTCACTTTACGCCACGCCGACTCCCCTTTCGTCATAAGGCATGGAATTAGACCAAGGGGAATCTCCATAGGTACGGAGTCCCTTAGATTTTGCACATAGGAGATCGAGACACAGCCCCGGGGTTATGGGGAAAGATGTAGATGTAGATCGATCACCCTAGATAGACAACTACATAGAGGGTCTCTACAAGTATATATATTCTTTTATTTAGTTCTCCCCGTAAGATCAATATCACAACCAATGAGGTTTGCAAGTTTCACATCTAAGTAAGACCCGATCCGATAGTTTACGGTATAGATAGATATATAGTTAACAACAACATTCTAAAAAAGATATTAATAGATATCGGTAGTTTTCCGGTCGTACCCAAACAATAATATTCCAGAGGGAAATGCACCTAAGATCAAATATTTCGAACCGGCTTCCGTGGAAAATTCAGACTTTCTTTTTGATGCTGCGATCACATAAAAACATAAACTTTGAGGCTCAATAGCTAAATACATGGCAATTGAATCATAAGCCGAGATCATAAAGAGCATACTGCGAGTAGGAAGTGGAATTAATACAATGGATTCAGAAGCATCAAACCTCTCTTGTTCGGAAGAATCGAAACACATCGAAATGGTACCAGCCGTGCTTAATAATAGAAGGATTTGGCAGAAATATGTAAAATTGTCCCTCCTAAAAAGATTATTCCAGAATAAATGGGCAATAGTTAGAAGAGGTGCGCCAGCGGCGAGTAGAAGCAAGGTTATTAGATGCCTCAGGAAAGCCCGGCCAGAACCACACGTGCAAGTTTCCCTGCATGTGGCTCGTCCATGATAACTTCTTCGGATTTGCGTGAACTAGCGGACCGATCACTAAGTGGGGATGCTCCCTCCAGCATGAGCGAACCTTTTCGGAACTGGTTAGGAATGGGCGCCACTATCCCAGCCTGGATCCAGCCAGGTTCTATTGATCATGTCCCCTTCCCAACAGTTGTACCTTGTCTTGGGGCGTCTTTGGCTTTACGAGAGAAAACTCGCCGGAAAAAGCCAGGTTTCATAGGTAAGCTCTATTTAGCCCGGAGCATTTATTCCCCATAATGAATAGGCTAGCACTATCTCTTCAAATTACCTATCCTGTACTCGATAAGGTCCCTCAGTTCCTCGGCAGCACCTCGAGGCGCATATTTAGTTGTCTTACATGAGACTCGGGATATTCCCCACTCCATGGCACCTTTCGCTCATCAATTCTGCCCGCCCGTCCAGATGTGGCGCCCTTTCTCATTATCATCTACCGCCCTTTCTTTCCTCCCGGTTATTCACGCATGAAGATCGTTGTATGTATGCTCGACTTCGGTTGGCGGTGCTATAGGTAGGAGTACATTATGGCAGGATCAGTCACCAGAGCAAACCAACCCTCCTCCAAGAAGAATTGTGCTATGTCACCTCGATCCCTATAGAGCGAAAGAGCTGCCTGGTGATCCCTAGGTTACAGCACATTCGGTCGTTAACTCCTCGCGCCGCTGCCGCCGTTTCCAGGACCGACCGACGCCTCACCTGCACAGGTACCTACGTAGTGTCGGTCACACATTCAACATAGCGTTCGGACTCATGTGCCTTCCAGAACCAGGGGTCTTCGAGCCTGCTGCGTACGATTAGCCAGCCTTGCGGCGGCAAAAGGATTAGACGTTACCCCATGCTACGGTTCCCTGCGGTCCGAACCCGGTGCCGCATTAGGTTAGGGAGCTGGGCGATAATAGCTGCTCCGCATCCCAAAGCGCGCTGCCCTCCTAGGCGCGCAACACTAAGTAATCCAAGCCAACCCACATTACTGACTAACGGTGGATAATCATATTTCTTAGACGTACTAAATACAACTCCATGAATGAGCAAAATGAAGGTTGCATTAATGATAAAGATCTCTGGGGAAACCGCTAAAAAAAGATTGAACATGTGAGAGGATCCGAACGAATTCTGCTTTCATTTCCCCCGTCAGGAGCACAGAGTTACTTACGTTACGGTCTTCCGCAGGCAGGCTGCACTCTAGGCGGCTAGGAGGGCTCGCTAGACCAGCAGAGGGATATGGAAAGAATGAAAAACCTATGGGAGGGTTCTACTTTCTTTTCTTGTCCCAATCGCGTAGTATCCAAAAAAATCGCCACGTCCCAGGAGCGCTTTTCTGTACCATTGAAGCCGAGCCTTGAGACGGGCACAGCCCTATAGCCGTTATAAGAAAACGCACTATAAAGCGGAAGCTCTTGATTTCCCAAACCACCCATTCCAGTTTGAGGCTCATCAGAACCACAAAGAAGAAAGGCGGCTGCGCTATCAAGTCACGATCCGGTCGTAAAACAAAGCGCATAAGGCAAGAAAATGCGTAAAAAACAATAAATAGCAACAACAGTCTCTGTCTCTCTAGGTCTATATAGCAGGACTATTTTAGTTATATGCCCCACTACAGCTTCTCATCTCTTCTTGAGAATCCAGGAAGTTCTTCCAAGAACTACTAGCGGAGGTATTGATCGAGTATAGCCGAGCAATTAAGGCCTTCTCCTCGATACTAATCTAGCCTTTTGAGACTAAGTGTTCGAAAGGGGCACCACTCCATGATCGCACTCTGTCTTCAGTTCTCATAAGTCACTTTAGGACGATCAAGAAAATAATAAAGCAGGATTGTTACTACGGGTACAGGTTCTGAAACAAGTAGATTATTTCAATCACTTAATTCTCAACGATCTGATCACGCACCCCGCTTACTTTTTATCTCTTTTACCAATGATCAGTAGATTGAGCACTAACTGAATCTCGATAAAGAAGGAGAAGAAGTAGAATCAATCAACGACGCCTAGATCATGAAAGGGGCATACCATCTGCCCTACAATCCTTTCTTTCTTCTCTTACGAAATGGATAGTTAGAGAGAAAGAGAACTCCCAAGGCGTGATCTATTCTATTAGATTCTATTAGATGAAAAGGTCCTATCAGTACTATTGGATTAACTGTCCTTCTCTCTTTGATGCCATCTTATTCTATGTCATTTGTCCGGATTGTGCCCGACCTCCTCTACCCCCGAATCCCTTGACCACGCCCCGCTCCGGGGATCACTGAACGAGAGGGACACCCGGCCCTTCCCCAACCTATAGGAAGATAACGAAAGGGAGACAAGAGACAACCTATAACACAAGCATCTATCCGATTCGTTACGCAAGAGTGAGTACTGACCTCGCGGATGGAGAGGGATTCGAACCCCCGGTATTCCTATCAATACTTCGGTTTTCAAGACCGACTCTTTCAACCGCTCAGACATCCATCCTCTTCTGTTACCTACTTTGACTCATATCTTCGGTATACCTCAATACAAGACAAACACAGGAAAGGATATTCAACCAAAACCGGGCTATCGCCCTATCTAAGCAGGTTGACCCTATCCTCTACGGAAGTCATTTTTTCATCTATTTCTTTCAGTTTCTGTGTCTATCGCTATCGCCCTATTATCTCTCAATTGCCTATCCTTTATAGTAAAGTATAGATGAGGGGGAGTACCTTAGCAGTAGCTTCCAACACTTAAGATTGACCTCCTCGCGTTGGACTTAGTTGGAAAGGTAGGGCATGTCCCTTGCTTGCAAACTTCTTTAGTAAGGCGGTTTGGAGGCCCCATTCCTCACGTTTACCGTTGTCCCCAGACTTCACTCTTTCAACACTTGTATACTTTCTAAAGAGTCAGGCATGCCCCTGTCCCTGTCTCTTAAAGCCCTATCAGGCTTCCCCTTGTTTGCCGATTGAAGAAAGCCTTATATGGTCTCAAACAAGCGAGAAAAGCCCTATCTATCTTATTAGTCAAGCCTAAAGGTAAAGGCCCTGCAAGAAAACTAAAGCGCTAACGAGCGAGTGAAGTATACGTAACGAGGCATTAGAGCAACGGCTTTCAGCTCAATCCGTTGCTTGTTGCCCCTTATGGTATGGAGAACTGCTCAAGTTTCGCGCAAGTTGCTTAATCCGTTGCTTTCGAGCCTACGCTTGCTGGGTAGTGAAGTGGTCCGTGAAGGTTAAATAAGACTTGTGTTAAGCAAGCAGAGTAGTCAAGCCAGATAGGCAAAAAAGGCAAGAAGCTGTTTTCGTTCGATCGACGGAATCCCTCGTACTTTCACTGCTGTGGGCCGGCTTTCATAAAGCACCTTTGGTCAGCAGCTACTATTGGGATGATAAAAATTCGACAATGAAACTCTTTAAGCAATGATCTTATCTATGTCATTTCTCTTGGCGCGATACAAAAGACGACTTTTGAGAGTCACTTAGCCCCTTGACTTCTTCTCTCAAAAAAGACGCTGTGCGGGCAAGTCGATCAAAGTAAGAGCGGGGAGGGGATGTTTACAGTTGTTGTAGTACGACTTTTCATTTCCTGTTCGGTCTTTCAATAAGTAGTCAGCTGCGGGCTAAGTAGCCTCGTAGTCAGACTTAACATTGATTGAAGCAGCTGTTGGAGAGAAGGCACCAGTCAGACCTGCAAGCACCGGGTAGTATGCAGCGGCAGTTTTTAATCATACAATGTGTACTCGTAGTCTTACTTTTAGCGGTAGTCAGCTGTCCTCGTTCTCCTCTTTGATGAATGTGGTATCGAGGTTCGGTTCATTTGGAAAAAAAGAGGTAAGTCTTAGGGGAGACCATGCAAATGGTTGAATTGATGGCTTCGCTTCGATCTTTTCGACTGAACCTGAAGGAGACTTCGATCATTCAACTTTAGCTTCTGAAGGAATCATGTCACTTGGAATTCCGGAAAGTGAATCTTCTCTTTCAGATTCTGGCCTTGGTAGAACTTGTCTTTGATTGGGATTTCGGTTGAAAAGATGTTAGGCCGGTTCCTCATGTGCCTAAGAAGCCGAGGCAATCCCGATTGAAGCCAATTCAAGATTTTCCTACTAAATCTTTTTTATAGAAATAGCACTCGATCAAAGGGGAGCATAAGCAAGTTCAGTGGTTGAAACCTCTGTAATCGATCGATGGGAACCTCAAAGCTGTCTGAGGCAGGAGCAAAGTCATATTAGGCACTGCCGCAGCATCAACTGGTACAAGGAAGAGGCACGATAGCGAAGAGAAATCCATCTCAATCTAAAAAAAGCATTGCCTTGGGCATGCAACCCAAAAAGATAGAAAGACCGCTCGCTCGAAGAAAGGTCTTTTAGAGCCTGGTACCAGCCAAGCCCCCTCGATTCGGCAACAAGAGTTGGTTATGGAATAGTCTTTTGGTCGGCTTTCTCGTTCTTGAGCACTTTCTGGCCGGTGGGCTTTATAGCGGACCTGCCTTGCTGACAGGGAGGATATGAAACAGATAGTTGCGCTTGCCTTCACTTAGAAACTCTACGCCCCCTATTAGAGTAAGGCATGCTCTCGAAACTAGATTCACTCGTTCTTTTCTCCGGCGATTAACCTATTCTAGAGCAGTCTGGTGATTAGCCTATCCCGCACTACTCGAAGCCTTCGTAAACTCATTGTCGGGTTCTAGCGTAGTGGGGGTTGCTGCGAGGAGATCCTTGTGCCAGTGAAGATTGCTTCTAATGATCGGGAAATAATAAATACAAAAACCATTGCTTTCTTTCCAACACTCCGGATAGGCGGAAGGATCTATGTCCATCCCCAACTTCCTTTCAATCCACATCGGAAAATTGAGGCTTTCTCTACTGGGAGTCCTCAAAGGAGGAATAAGGCATACGCTGGTTCGATAAGCCAAGGAAAAACAACCGCCGCTTGGTTTTGACACTCAAGCGACCCGCCCTGCTAAACATCGATGCAAAGGTTCTATTTCACCACCTCTATCTACCCAACTAGTCTTATTTGATTTGATCTAAAAAACCCAACCTGGAAACAGTATCTCCCCCAGAAAACCCTCTATCTCCAAGCCCCTTGTATAGGTTGGGCACGCTTGGATGCCCCTACTCCCAACAAGCAAGTTGCTGGTCGGGATCGTGGAACTATCGCTCGAGAAGTCAGTAAGCTGGTCCTTGTTTGGTCATATAAGGATAATCGTTCTTATTAGGTCAGGGGTGGGCCGGCCATAGGTTCGAATCCTGCCACCTTTCTTGTGGATCATCCTGTGGTTACCGGATGATGGGAATAACAAAAGAAATTTTTAAATTAGCACGAAATGTCAATATATGAATTGTTTCATTATTCGTTATTTCCGGGTCTTTTCGTTGCATTCACTTACAACAAGAAACAACCACCAGCGTTTGGTGCAGCACTTGCATTTTGGTGCATTCTTCTTTCTTTCCTTGGTCTTTCGTTCCGTCATATTCCTAATAACTTATCCAATTACAACGTATTAACCGCTAATGCACCTTTCTTTTATCAAATCTCAGGGACATGGTCTAATCATGAGGGTAGTATTTTATCATGGTGTTGGATCCTAAGTTTTTATGGATTCCTTCTTTGTTACCGGGGTCGACCCCAAAGCCATAATGTCTCAAAACGAGGAGGCCATAGAGAAACTATTTTTTATTCCTTTGTCTCGAACTTCGTGAAGAACTCCATCCTATCTCTCCCTCGTTACGAACAAAAAAGTAGGGCTGCACCCCAGTTGTACACTCCCTTCGTTCTACGAACCTTTGTTGATTCTGAACTTCGTTCGCGAAGGAACCGGACTTTTGACGGGCCAGCCCTTTTTTATGTTTATGCGCCGCTTTACCCTGAAAGGAAAATGAGCTTTGCTCCTCTGGGCGCTAGGCGCTCCCGCGGTTCGCGAGAAGGAAAAAGGATGAGTCCTTTGTTGCATCTGGCACGAGATGATAAAGAGAGAGCTTCGTCTATCGATGAACAGCGGATTGACGGAGCTCTTGGCATTGCTTTGTTTTTCTCTCCTTTCCTATCAGCGAGTTCCGACCCTTTTGTTCGAAATTTATTCGTTCGTACCGAACCGCTTGCAGAATCAAATCCTGTTCCACAAGATCCTATATCAGCTATACATCCTCCTTGCATTTATGCCGGAGACGTCGCCAGTGCTATGGGCTTTGGCTTATGTAGATCAAAAATGATGAATGGGATTGTGGCACTCCACTCGCCGCCAATGCGGAAGGATGCCGCCGAAAAGAATGGAACGTTGTTTCGCTCTGCTGGATGCGTCGGATCCCGTATAACAAGCGAGCTCTTTACCCTCAAATTCAAACATGTGGGCGCAAAATGCTATCCTGCTCTATTGTTACGTAGCAATAGAAGCCTGCTTATGCTGCTTCGGCGGCGCTTTTTCGCCCTCTCTTCGCTCTGGACAGGAGCGCTAGTGGACACGGGGAGGGAGCAGGCGAAGCGTGTCATTCGTAATGGAAAGAAAGATACCACTACTTCGCCTCTTTGTTGGACCGCCGGCGCGAATACAGTGGTCTCTGACCAGGACCAGGAACCAATTCGAATTTGGATCTTGACATGTCGGTGGTTTTTAACCGTAGGAATTTTTCCAGGAAGTTGGTGGGCTCATCATGAATTAGGTCGGGGTGGCTGGTGGTTTCGGGACCCCGTAGAAAATGCTTCTTTTATGCCTCGGGTATTAGCCACAGCTCGTATTCATTCAGTAATTCTACCCCTTCTTCATTCTTGGACCTCGTTTCTTAATATTGTGACTCTTCCATGCTGTGTCTCAGGAACCTCTTCAATACGGTCCGGATTGCTAGCTCCCGTTCATAGTTTTGCTACAGATGATACACGAGGAATCTTTTATGGCGGTTCTTCCTTCTAATGACCGGCATATCTATGATTCTTTTCTCCCAGATGAAGCAGCAGGCATCGGTCCGTAGAACCTATAAAAAAGAGATGGTTGTGGCACGAAGTACTCTTGTGCACCTACGTCACTCGGCTCGCGCGCAACCCCGCCCCGTTATGTTATGGAAGAATTGAGCTTATTGCTGGGCTGGTTATTCAGAGCCGGCAATTGGCTGTCGGATTTCG